>NC_053435.1:62767862-62819018 GCF_007990345.1 Gossypium hirsutum
ATGTATGGCTGATTCTCCATGAGCTTTCGCATGCTAGAGAAACCTCACATGCCATAGTTTCGACTTTTGATTGATACTAAAGAGGGTGTGGTTACACACCTATTTACGAAACCGCCCAAGTTCTTGAACTATCCGACCTTGTCTCAAGATATGCGATCTATAACACTTAGACCACCGATTGAAATGATCGAACAACTCCTACCGATTTACTGCATTAATAGCATATTTTATTAGCATAGGTATAAAATCCAAGGCTTGACACCTATAGTCCGAATAAATCCCAACTAAAGTTAGAAAGATTGATATCGAGCGCAACTGACAAATTGGTCTTCTTCCTTAGTGATTAGATCGAACGCCAAAGAGGGATTTGAACACCTTTGAGTGCTGAAGGATCCCTTTATCTCTTCAAGAGTTAGATCTAGAGATCCCAAACATACAAAGGAGTAGAGAATTAGCATCCATTACCGAACATTCCACTTGAGAAGGAACGAAGAATAAAAGGACAATAAAGAACACTTACTCCAAACCAATGATAGGTAAGACAAGTGCTGGAGCGACGGATGCTTGTTAGAACTTGATGCTCAAAAGAAGTGAGTGCACGGAACAAGAGCAAATAGTCGGCTGGAGGGAAAACAAAGAAGAAGTAAATGAACAGAGAATAGAGCAAGAGTGGTTCACTAAAGAAAACCAAAAGGAAAATGATGAGAGGAAGAAGATCAAGTCGACTATGGTAAAGGAGTATGAGAAAAGAATCGAGGGAAATGAGAGAATCGACACCGCAGAAAACAAGAGAAGTGTGCTTCACTAAAGGAATAAGACCAAAAGAGAAAATATGTGAACCCCAAACCCGCCCAAACGTTTGACGAACCCGGGTGTCACATTGAAGCGTTACTAAAAAGTCGTGTTTTATCTAAGTCTTTCTTAATGTTAAAGATATCTTCGTTATAGATTAAGTGAATGGAAGCTGTGCACCAGGTAGGATGCCAGAAAAGAGGAGGTGAGTCAATGAGACTGCTTAAGTACCCAGCTCTCCACGGATCCATCCTAGACATGCACAAACCATTGCCACATTTAACTGAAGATTGTTCATGGAAACCAATTCGTTTAAAACCATTTGAAAGGTTATTAATTTTGAAAATGTTTTCGTTGCGGAAGCTTGGCTTTCTTATCGTGATATTTTGAAATCAAGTAACCTTTTAAAATCGCCTAGAGCTATTCAATTTCAGCCAATTAAAACAATATCATATCTAAGCTAACAAAACATACTAAAAACAATTAACAATATTAAAGCGGCCTTATTACAAATTAAAACCCAAAAACATAAAGAAAATAATCTAGAATAAAAGTGAAGGCATAAACACTTATTTTAAATAGTCCACATGGCCATTCTGAATCCCTCCAGCTCCAAGTCCACCGATCTAAGGCTCACCTGCAAATATAGGAAAAAGGGGGTGAGTTTGGAAAACTCAGTGTGTAAAGTATCCCAACCATAGCCCAAATTAGTTCAAGCTTTACTGGGCCTAAGCCCTATTCAGAAATCAGAGTTAACTGGGCCTTAGCCCATATCAATATTAATCTGGGCCATAGCCCTTACAATATCAGAGTATACTGGGCCTAGCCCGTATCAATATCAATATGAGCCGTAGCCTATAACAAGTCAAGATATATTGGCCTTGCCCATATCAACACAGTTGGCCAATAACAAAACAATCTCATATGATTAATACACGATAACCCCATCCAACCCCTGCACTTGCCTCCGTCCATCCCTACACTTCCTGTGGGGAATAAATCACCCACGTCATCCCTACACTTACAGTGTTAGCACCGGTTGCAGCACTAACTATTAATCCGCAGCAAAGCTACTTATATCAGAATATGTGGCACAACCACCAGAACAGGTTCTTCCTCCATAACCAAACCCAACCCCATGCAGTATGACATGTATGCAGAATATATAAAACAAGCATGCTTCAGAAAGACAGTCAGATTATAGCGAAACAGTTATTTACCCCGAGAGGCTAATCGTAACTTACCCCTTTAGGGTATTACGGTAATCTACCTTAGAGTATTTCAGTAATTTTATCAGTATTTTTAAGGTTTCATGCTTGTTACAGTTATTAACATATTAACAGAAACACTTACCGAACATTTTTACTGAATTGGGCCCGTTGGCCTATTAACCCGATTTCGGCCCATTAAGCCCAAATATACCGAAGTGCACAAAATTGCGGACTCTACAATCTTACCATTGAAGTTACCAAAATTATCAATATAAACAATCCCACGAGTGTTCGTACGCTCGCAAGTTCTCGAAATGCCGACTTTTCGACATTTCGGCTTTTGCCGATCTAGTTTATTAGTGGGTGTCGTTTATACACCTGATCTGTAACGATACGTTGGCAAGATCCACACACTAGTTGCCTTTGTCGTAATACTGATTAAGTCTAGATCCATTTGTTTCGATGTCCTCGCTTCCCACTGCTCTTTGATCGACAGCCTTTATTCCACCTTTCTCATAATGGAACGATAAATAAACCCAATAAACCCTTTAGTCCAAAATGATAGCCTCCCTAAGTGATTAGGTATTTCTCAGCTTTTTTCCAGAACCACAAGATACGAATGGAAAGAGGGTTACGAATACTTACCATGAGATCTATTCGATGAAGAACGTTTCCAATACATTCCTACCCATAACACGAGCAAGGATGAGTCCAAGAGGTCTAAAGGTGTTCGGCTTCCAACCTCTTAAAGTATGGTGACCTCGGTTTCTCAACAAATAAGGGAGGAAGAAAAATAGAAGTTCGATGATGAGAGGGAGCAGATGTCGACAAGGCTAACACAGTTGGGGGATTCGGCTTTAACGAAAAGACGAGTAAAGGTAAAAGAGATCGGCACAAGGGGAAAAAAATTACGGTTTCGGCTTTTGTGAGTTATCGGCTAAGGTGATTGAATGGGAGAGGTTTTCCTTTATGATTGGTGAAGCAAATAAAATGGGAAGATGATGATAAAAGAAGGGGGAGGAATGGGTTAATGGCGCCGACTTGAAGAACTAAGAGAGCAAGAGAATTAAAGAAGAGAAAATGATCATAAAGGCCAAAAATAAACGTCACTTATTTGTTATGGCCGAATGAGTGCATTTCGGCATAAAATTCTTCCTAATTTCCAATTCCATGAATTGCTCCTAATTTCAGACAGCACGAATTTAATCCCATCCAAATTCCTTGCACCATCAGCAGCACTCCACCGCTTGACGGACTCAAGCCACTACTAGGAGAGTTTTGGTGAAACTCTAACTCTCCCCCACGTGAGCAGCAAAATTGGTCACCCATTGCACGTATAGTAGCTCGAAATCGAGACCTCCAGGCACCCACATATGCTGCTTTCCACTACACTTAAGCTCCTCTCATGATATAATCTACTCACAATTAATTTTAAGACTTATCTGCTACAATCCCGGTTCGTTTAAAATAAAACAAAAACATCGCTACTTACCAGACTCGAACCCTACCCTTCAGCTACACCACCCGTACCTTACCACCACTCCTCTTGCTCAATTGTGTCATCTTTCCTCCCGAGGTAATTATAAGGCCTCCTTGCGACAATCTCTGGTTGTTAAAAAAATCAACATTTGCGCACACTGGGAATTAAACCCCAGCTTCCCTTCCTGCTGCCTAGCGTACCTAACCACTGGACCAGGTGTTCCTTTATGCCCAGCTACTGCCCAACTTATTTTTAAGGCCTTATGCCCAGATTTCCTTAAGAGGCAAAATTTAAGAATTTTGCTAAAGCTATGGCCGAGCCCTGGACTTTTTCCTACACCATAAACCCTTCGTAATTTATTTAATTACTAAACTAACATACTAAATAATAATAATAATAATCAAAACATCCAATTTATTCGGGCCGTCTTCTACCCAAACCTAGACTGAAGGCCCATTACTTTTAGGCCCAAAAATCAGGGCATTACAGAATACTTGTTTGACTAACACAAAAATATAGTAACCGAGAGAAGAGAAGAAGAAAATATGCAACGAAAGAACCTCGAAACAGTAGAGTACCGAAATTGAAAATAGGAGAATTCGACTACTTCCACACTACACAAAAATGTCCCAACCTTTCCCCCAACTGAAACCAAGGGAACCTTAGTGTTCCATTCGGCCACAACCTCCAACCAACACCGCATCCCTTGATTTTCTCCACAATTCTCTCCCTCTATCTCTCCACAACCACACCAACCTCCCATTCAAATTCAAACCAAATTCCCCTTTTTACCAAGTCTCCAACCACTTCTGTAGAGTTGAGTCAAACTCCACCTCTTGCGTCAACAAAACATAAAATAAAGCACCCCTTGCGTTACCTGGGATTCGAGCCCATGCCCATTCGAATGCTCCACACGCTACTTACCATTAAGCCACAAGGCCTTCTGTGTCACCAATCAACCATGAATATTTATAAAGTCTAAGTGCCAATGTTTAGGTTCTTTAAGAGCAAAAAAAAATGCTGCAAAAGCCGAAACTAGAACCCAGGACTACTCAGACACCCTCAAACACGCTTATATCAAGTAACCATTCAAGCAAATATGGAATATATGCTAAGACAAGCAAAATTACAGACCCCATATTTTGGGGCGTTACATTGTGGACTGCCATATTTATATATACCGATTACATATCCAACGATGTTAAGTTGACTACCAAGTCCCGTTTGAACTTTAAGAATTTGTAGGATACAAATGACATGTCATTAGGGTTTACATGATTTTGGTACTCGTCTTGAATGTCTTACCGAACCTTTAAAATATCGAGGGATACTCGGGTGATATACATTACGTATAAATTAGTAATCCATCAATTCATTATTATTTTCCCACTCTTTCGAGCTGTGAACAGTAAGCTCCTCCTGAGTTGATGGACAGTAAACTCTATTGAGCTGAAACGGTAAGCTCTGATGAGCTAAGAACAGTAAGCTCTTATGAGCTTAAACGGTAAGCTCCAACGAGCTAAAAACAGTAAGCTCTTATGAGTTGATATATTGGTAAGCTCATTTGAGTTTCGGTGAGTCTGCAACACATGCAAGATCTCGACCAAAACGGTAACCCTAGTGACATGCCACTCGTATCCTACGAATTCATACAGTTCAAACGGGGCTTCAGTAACAATTAAACTATATCGATAAGGCATTCACATTCCAAGTATATCAACTACTCAATTATACACATTCATTAAAATTATTTCAAGTATTTAAAAGTTCAATTCTAATTATATGACCTTACCTCGAGTTACTCGGATAGGAAATATCGGTTAATCGTCAACTTTTCCTTTTCCCCGTTCTAAACCCGATCTCGGCTTATCTTGATCTATATAATAACAATTTCAATAAATTCAATATTAAATCTATTCAATTAAGCCTATAATTCATATTTTGGCAAATTTGCACATTTTCCTTTAAACTTCCACCCTTTTACAATTTAGTCATTATCACTTAATATTGCAAAATCATGCAATTTAGTACCACCCAAGCTTAGCCAAATTTCAATAGAGTCTCTAGCAGCCCATATCTTTTATTTATTCATACCTTTACCCACAAAATTTTACATTTTCAGAAATGAACTTACAATTGAAGGTCCAAGTGACCAAACTCTAAAACAAATAAATAGCTTTCTTCTTCCTTGACATTCGGCTCAAAAGATGAATGACGAAAGAAATTTGGTTTTGTTTTATTAATATTAACATTAATTACTAATTTACCTTTATAACATTTAAAAATATTATAAATTACACCAATTGCCATGCTATTAGCATCCACTAACCCATAAATGGTCTATTTACCACTTAGGGACTTTTACTTTAATGTTCTATAGCTATTTAACACTTTTAGCTAATAGAACACAAGTTTTACGCTTTACGTGATTTAGTCCTTTTTACTGAATTAAGCATTCAAACAGTAAAATTTCTTTACGAAACTTTCACATAATAATTCTATCATGCTGTAAACTTTAATAAAATAATAAAATAAATATATTGACATCAGATTTGTGGTCCCAAAATTGCTATTCTTATTTGACTAAAAAACGGGCTGTTACAATCCCAAGAGAGATTGTGGAAAGCAATATTCAAGTTCTAACGTCAATAGCGAGCGTTGGTAATGCTAGGTCTAATAGACCTTAATGTCAACACTGTGGTAGATGACATCCCAGTGAATGCAGAATGAATAACTCGGCTTGATTTAAATGTGGCTTCCCAGATCACTTCATTCAAGATTGCCCTAAAATGGTTGACAAAAATAATATTCAGAATGCAAGACCGAGCAACATTACCACTAGAGGGAGGCTACCGAGAAATACTGAAATGGGAACAGTAGCAAAGGTGTAACGAAAGACTATTGAATTGAAATGTCAAAATAATGAAATTCTTTGAGTTGAACCAAATGAGTCGGGCGAGTTGTCTATTGTGATTTTATCGATGTCGGATCAGAGATATGTAAGAAAAGGTTGTGAAGCATTTCTTACGTATGTACTGAATATGAAGGTGTTAGAATTGAAGATTGAGGCTGTGCCGGTAGTTTGTGAATATCCAGATGTGTTCACAGAAGAGTTGTCTGGATTACCCCCGATCAGAGAGGCGGAATTTGCTATTGATTTGTTACCAGGAACTTCACTGATATCGATAGCTTCGTATAGCATGGTGGTCTCGTGATTTCATGATAGGTTGTAAATATTTATAATTAATTATTCTTGAAACTAACTATTATAGCGATGTAGGCAAGTGTACCTATCGAACAGTAGTATAGTTTTAGCAAGACCGGATTGTCGAACCCAAGGGAACTAAAAGTACTAGTAATGACTTTCTTCTTATTATCTAGCCTAAGAATAAAGAGGTTTTTGTTTTAACTAACTAATTATCTAAACTAAGAATTCACAGAGAATGGAATTGGGGAATTGCTTTTGGGAAAATCGATTGAATTAAGACAATACCTAAGGAAAAATCCACCTAGACTGTACTTGTTATTCTGGCTCTGAATCGAACGATTTATTCATTTAACTTGTTCCGTAGAGATCCCTAAGTTATGTTATTATCCCTATTCAAGACTAATAACGTCTAATCCCTAGATTGAATAATTGAGACCTTTCTCTAATTAACACCCTAGGGTTGCATTAACTAGATCTATGGATCCCTTTATTAGGTTTCACCCTAATCCGGAAAAATCTTGTCACCCTATGTCTAGGCGCACAAATAACTCCGCTTAATTATGACAAATGTACTCTTAGACAAGGTCTATTCCTCCTCTGAATAAGAGCTTATCTTGAATCAGTATCTTGGGATATAAAAACAAGAATAAAGAACACATAATTAAGAACAAGTTAAATATTTATCATACAATTCAGAAAATAATAACAAGATTCATCTTAGGTTTCATTCCCCTTAGGTATTTAACGGTTTTAGTTCATAACTAAATAAGAAAACATCTCAGAATAATAAAGAATACAAAACATAAAGAAACCCAAACTCCTGAAGGGGAAATTGAGGAGAGATCTTCAGTCTTGATGGTGAATCTGACTTCTGAGATGGATCAATCGGCTTCCTTGGAGTAATTCCTTACTCACTATTCTGTGCCTCCCTTTTCTTCCTCCTCTAGGGTGTATTTATAGGCTTTGGAATGCCTAAGAGCCCTCAAAATTAGCCTTTTCTGAATTGGACTCAACTTGGGCTCGGCAGGGATACGCCTATGTGTGATTACTTCAGGCCGTGCTCGAGCCTACCAAATTGACACGACCGTGTGGTCTGCCCGTGTGAGGAGGTCCAGGCCGTGTTGATTTCGTAATTTGGCCTATTTTCTCCGATTTTGGCCCGTTTCTCGTTCCTTTCGCTCTCCGATGCTCTCCTAAGAATAAAACATGAAATTAAAGCATTAGGAGCATTGAATTCACCAAATTCTAATAGGAAATCATCTATAAAATGCATTAAACATGGGGTAAAAATATGTATAAATTACGGTTTATCAAATACCCCCACACTTATGTATTTTCTTGTCCTCAAGCAAAACTCTCAACTCATAATCAAAATAAATTCTTCTCAACTTATAATTTCTATTGATAATATCTCAAAATAATCTATAGGTAATCATACATTGAGAATTCAACTAAAAGAACATAAAAGTTTCAAACATTCCAAGTTGAGTATTTAATCATGCAAACATAGGTGTCTCCCCTCATCTAAGTAATTAACTTTGATTCAGAATATCACAGAGTTTCACATCCTCAGTAACGATTCGCTCAAATCACTCGAGGTGTTTAAGGACAATAAATGAAGCACTAAATAGTCAATAATGAAAAGTCATTACCATAGGCTTGCATGAAAATCAAATCTCCACCACTATAATTTAAGATGATACATCAATCAAAAGGTCTTTAGAGGGTTGTATTGAGGCTTGGTTAGGGGGTGTGGTCACAAGCTAGAAGAAAGGGTTAGAATCGAGATTGAGTTGAAAAATTACTTAACTAGAAAAATAGCTAGTCATTAATTGCGTACAACAGAGCTTTTCTCAAAATATGGAATTTAACTTCTTTAGCTCAGAAAATTACTACTATTAGGATGTATACATTTTTTTTAAGAACAAGTTAAATACAAAGTAGAATAAAACTTAGCTAAGCAACTATTTAAATTCCAATCTCGACAAAAAATAGGGATCAAACTAATTTAGGAGATTTCAACAATAATGGGTTAAGGGTTAATATTAAGGGTAATACAAGAAATGGGTTGTTAGGCTCAAGGGGGTTGACTATGGGTTAATCGTGGAGGTAGGCTTTTCATGGCATGAGTGGGCTAATCCTAAGTGCCTTTCTCATTTTTACATATCAAATCAAATGGTGTGGTCTTGACATGCATAATCAAGCAAGTTCTAGAATAACAGTTCAATATTGACGCAGTCAAAGCAATTATAAAAGTGAGAATGAAAGAATTAATAGATGCTCAAAAGGCTTAAGAATCTCACAAAAATTATGGCTTTTTGATGTTTAAAACTTGTGAATTCTATCTCTAAGTAATACCTAAACTTTGAGGAAACAACCTAAGATTTTAAATTCTTAAAAATCAACTTATTATGCTTGATTCTCTAATGTCTTAAAGTTTAAACAATCAATGCATAAATGCCTATGTTTTAATTCAAGATATATCAATCAAAATCATAAATCAATCAAAATTTATCCTAAATATGATATGAGAGCTTTTCAAGAGAACGCTTTTCAAGAGAACAAGGCAGTCATTCAGGGATTTCTCTGATAATGAAATAAATACCCCCACACTTAAGATGTACATTGCGCTCAATGTACAAAGATAGATATAAGAATATAAAAAATAAGATAGGGAGAGAAGTAAAACTTCCTGAGTTAAAAATGGATGAAATTCCTGGATTAGCGAGAGCGAGTTGTTGGAAATAAAGCTGGAGGAAAAACATGATTCTGAAGAACAGAAGGAGAATTAGGGGAATAATTTGGTAGTAATCATAAAGATAAGCCGTGTTTAAAAACAAAAAAAATCTTTAAAAATTAATTAAAGAAAAATAAAAGAAGATAGATAATCTAATTTTTCAAGTGGTACGGCCAGTTCACACACCCATGTGGATCGTGTCCAGCCCGTATTTGTCGCGAAGTGAGATATTGTTACATGGCCTTCGGGCACGCCCATGTGTCTAGGCCATGTGGCTATATGATCGTGTTACATCACCGTGTGTGATGTAATTCGCTTCTTCCACGGTCGTGTAGCTCTGTACACACCTGTGTTATTTTGACAGTGTTGTCCATGGGTGCTAGACACGGGCATGTTGCATGCCCATGTTCATTTGGCAGATTTGAACACGGGCAGGTCACACGCCCGTGGCCACTTATCGCATCCCGTGTTGGGAAAGATAATTTTTACCCTATTTTCTCACGGATGTATCGCACGACTATGTTTTTGTCCGTGTTAGGCACACAGCCTTATGCACGACCGTGTGGTTGGTTGTGTGGAGTTGGGAACCTGTGCTTCCAAGACTCTGATAGTGGCCTAGATGTTGAACAATTGAAATTTAAATGATTTAAAACCGTTAGTACTCGGGTTGTCTCCCGAGAAGCGCTTGTTTATAGTCTAAGCTCGACTGTTACCTTATTGGTCTATTTAGGGCGGTTTGTGGAGTCGTAACTCCTCTCCATCATCTTTAAAATTCTCACCATTATAAAGTTGTTTTCGTTGCTTTAAACGAGTGTCATGGCGCCGCTTTGTTGCTTCCTTGTATAGGCGTGAGTTTTTGTATGCATTGGCTCGCCACTCATCAAGTTCGTTCAGCTGCATCAACCTATTTTTTCCAGCAAGTTCGGGGTCAAGGTTTAGAAATTTAATAGCCTAAAAAGCTTTATGCTCTAGTTCGAATGGTAGATGACAACTTTTTCCGTAAACAAGTCTGTACGGTGATGTCCCTATTGGGGTCTTACAAGCAATTCTGTAAGCCCATAAGACATCATCTACTTTCATTGCCCAATCTTTTCTGTTTGATTCTACTATTTTTTCAAGGATTCGTTTGATTTCTCGGTTTGCCACTTCAACTTGTCCATTAGTTTGAGGATGGTATGGGGTGGCTGTTCTATGATGAACTCCGTATTTCTTAAGAGTTTTTTTCAAATTGGGTATTACAAAAATGAGTGCCCCTGTCACTGATAATTGCTCTAGGTGTTACGAATCTTGAGAAGAGTTTCTTAAGGAAATGTACTATCATTCTAGCACCATTAGCAGGTAGAGCTTGGGCTTCCACCCATTTGGACATATAATCAACTGCTACTAAGATGTATTTATTCCCAAATGAACTGGGGAATGGGCCCATGAAATCAATACCCCAAACGTCAAATATTTCGCATGAAAGCATATAGTTTTGAGGTATTTCATCATGTTTAGCTATGTTACCTATCCGTTGGCATTTGTCACATGAAGTAACGTACCTGTTAGCATCTTTGAATAATGAGGGCCAGTAAAAACCTGATTCAAGTATTTTATGTGTGGTCTTAGTTCCACTATAGTGTCCTCCAGTTAGCCTTGAGTGGCAATGTTCCAGTATTTTTGATGTTTCTGATCTTGTAACTCATCTTTTAATGACTTGATCTGCACATCTATGAAAAAGAAAGGGGTCGTCCCAAAAGTAGCTTTTCACATCATTAAAGAATCGCTTTTTTTTCTAGTGTGTTAACCCTTTTGGGATAATGTTAGCGGCTAAAAAATTCGCGATGTCTGTAAACCAAGGTACCTCGGAGTCAGATATAGTGAAAAATTATTCTTCAGGAAATGAATCATTTATTTCAACTTCATCTAGTTCTTTGGTATTGGAGTTCTCAAGCCTGGACAGATGATCAGCCGCGAGATTTTCAACTCCTTTATTATCCTGAATTTCCAAGTCAAATTCATGCAATAGGAGAATCCATGGAATAAGTCGAGGTTTTGCATCAGTTTTAGTTAAAAGATAGCGAAGGGCAGAATGGTTAGTGTAAACAACAACTTTAGACAATATTAGATATGATCAAAATTTATCAAATGCAAAAACCACATCTAGCAATTCTTTTTCCGTAGTAGTATAATTCTCTTGTGCAGCTGTCAAAGTTTTGCTAGCATAATAGATAGGTTGAAAATGCTTGTCTCTTCGCTGTCCCAATACTGCACTACTGCAAAGTCACTCGCATCACACATTAATTCAAATGGTAAGTTCCAATCAGGTGCAATTATGATTGGAGCATTAATTAACTTATCCTTTAAAGTATTAAATGCTTCTAAACATTCCTGATTGAAATTAAACCGTATATCTTTTTCTAGCAATTTAGTCAAAGGCTTAGCTATTTTAGAAAAATCCTTAATAAATCTTCTATAAAAACCAGCATGTCCTAAAAAGCTTGTAATAGCCTTAACTAAACTAGGAGGGGGTAATTTTATGATTGTTTCTATTTCAGATTTGTCCACTTCAATCCCTTTACTGGAAATTTTATGCCCTAATACAATACCTTCTTGAACCATGAAGTGACATTTCTCCTAGTTAAGGACAAGGTTTGTTTCCTCACATCTTATTAAAACTCGTTTTAAAATTTTAAGGCAAAGATGGAAAGAGTTACTGAATGCTGAGAAGTCATCCATAAATACTTCCATGATATCTTCCATGAGTTCGTCAAAGATGGCCATCATATAGCGTTGAAAAGTGGCAGAAGCATTACATAATCCAAAAGGCATTCTACGATAAGCAAATGTACCATATGGGCATGTGAATGTTGTTTTTTCTTGATCTTCAAGAGCTATTGGGATCTGGAAGTAACCAAAAAGTCTGTCTAGAAAGCAGTAGTACGTATGCTCGGATAATCTTTCCAACATTTGGTCAATGAATGGCAAGGGGAAATGATCTTTTCTTGTGGCATCATTCAGTTTCCTGTAGTCAATACAAACTCTCCATCCTGTGATTGTCCTTGTTGGGATTAATTCATTCTTCTCGTTGGTCACAACCATCATGCCTCATTTCTTAGGGACAACCTGCACTGGACTTACCCAAGAACTGTCAGAAATAGGATAAATAATTCCAGCATCTTGAAGTTTAATTACCTCGGCTTTAACAACTTTCTTCATGTTGGGGTTCAGTCGTCTTTGAGCTTGCACACACGGTTTGTATTCATCTTCCATCAAAATTTTGTGGGTGCAAAAAGAAGGGTTGATTCCTTTAATGTCAGAAATTTTCCAAGCTATGGCCTTTTTATGTTCTTTTAATACTTGGATTAATTCCTCTTTCTCCTTAGGTTGCAAGATAGAAGAAATAATAACTGGTAATGTAGAATTATTTCCAAGGAATGTGTATTCCAAGTGGTTTGGTAATTGTTTAAGTTCTAGTTTGGTAGGCTCCTCAATAGAGGGTTTTTGCTTAAGTTCATCGTTTATCTTAATGCCCTCATATTCTACTTGTCTTGAAGAATGCTCATTAGGTTCATCATCTGTCTCCTCTTCTTGAGCTATATACAGTTCCGTCGTCTCTTTCTGTACAATTTCTTGAAAAGAGTTTTGAGTAGTATGATCAATAGAGTCAATAAAATAATATGAATCATCCTGTTCCCTAGAGAACCTCATAGCATCATAAATTTTAAGGATAATCTCCTCGTCACCTACTCTACGTACCAATTTACCATTACCTATATTGATTACAGCCCTAGCAGTGGCTAAAAATAGGCGCCCTAAAATTAAGGGTACTTCCACATCTTCATCCATGTCAAGCACAACAAAGTCAACAGGAAATATGAATTTATCTACTTTCACAATTACGTCTTCTATAATACCCTTAGGATAATTAACAGATCTATCGACTAATTGAACACTCATCCTAGTAGGTTTAGGTTCCCCAAGACCAAGTTGTTTGAACATTTTGTATGGCATCAAATTAAAGCTAACGCCTAAATCAGCTAGTGCTTTCTCAATATTCAGACTACCAATTAAGCAAGTGATAGTAAAACTTCTTGGATCTTTCAATTTGGTTGGCAGCTTGTTTTGGAGTATGGCTGAGCACTCCTCGTTGAGTTCTACTGTAGATAAGTCATCGAACTTCCTTTTATTTGTTAGAAGCTCCTTCAAAAATTTTGCATATGTAGGCATCTACGATATGGCTTCAACTAAAGGTAAGTTGATATGTAATTGCTTAAAAAGTTCAAGAAACTTACCGAATTACGCATCAATGTGATCTTTTTTCAATTTTGCTGGGTATGGAACTGGTGGTTTATATTCCTTCGGCACTGGTTTGACACTATTTTTGGGTTTTTCTTCCCCCCTTTTACTTACCATGACTTTTTGTGTTAGCTTCTTTTCAGATTCCACTAACACTTTCCCACTCCTTAGCGTAACTGCTTTTACATGCTCTTTTTATTTGGTGTTACTAGGTAAACGTCCTAGTGGTCTTTCCAAAATCAGTTTGGACAACTGGTCTATTTGAGTTTCGAGCCCTTGGATCAATGCTTGTTGATTTTTAAGTGCTATCTCGGTGTTTTGAAAATGAGTTTCTGACACTGATATAAACTTCGAGATCATTTCTTCAAGGTTCGGCTTCTTCTCCTGTTGGTAGGGTGGTTGTTGGTAGCCTAGAGGTGGTTGTTGTATTTGATTTCCTTGACTAACCCACGAGAAATTGGGATGGTTTCTCCAACCTGCATTGTAAGTAGTACTATATGGATTATTTTGAGGTTGAGGATTATTACCCATATAATTTAATTGCCCGTTATCCATGCTGTGGCCATAAGGTTGGTATTCCGAATGGCTTGTTCCACCTCCACTTGCTTCGCACTGCATTCCTGGGTGAACCTGTGAAGAACTAAGAAAACCATCAATTTTCTTATTCAAGAGTTCTACCTGATTAGAGAGCATGGTGACCGAATCGACATTATAAACACCGGCTGTTTTCGTTGACTTTGTCCTCATGACTTGCCACTGATAGTTATTCAGTGACATCTCCTCTATAAACTCATAAGCATCTTCAGGTGTTTTATTATTGATGGTTCCGCCAGCAGTTGTGTCAACCATTTTCCGAGTCGAAGGATTCATGGAACGTTTGAACCTAAAGCCAAAGCGGTAACCCATGATGAGGGCACCTTCTCAATAAGTCCTTGGATCTCTCCCATGCATCGTAAAGAGTTTCTAAGTCCATCTGCACAAACGAAGAGATATCATTACGTAATTTGGCCGTTTTAGCCGGCGGGAAATATTTTAATAGAAATTTTCGGTCATTTGTTCCCAAGTAGTGATTGACCCTCGTGGTAATGAGTTCAACCACTGTTTAGCTTTGTTCCTCAATGAAAAAGGGAATAACCGAAGATGAATGGCATCATCAAAAACACCATTAATTTTAAATGTATCGCATAGTTCTAAGAAGTTGGCTAAATGAGCGTTGGGATCCTCATCCTGCAAACCATCAAACTGAACAAATTACTGTATCATTTGAATAGTGTTAAGTTTTAGTTCAAAAGTATTAGCTACAGCAAATCTAACTATGCTGATTCAGTTCCTGTTAAAGAAGGTTTAGCATAATCATACATAGTGCATGGAGCAAGATTTTGATTAACCGCAATTGCAGGAGGTAGCTAATTGTCTTGGTTTTCAGCCATCTCTGCGGTTGGGGTTTGAGTATCGTTCTCTTTCTCGTTCTTTGTGTATCTTAAGCTTCGCCTTATTTTTCTTTGGTTTCTGTGAACTGTGCGATCGATTTCTTTGTCAAAAAGTAGTGGTCCTGATGGGTTTCTTCTAGTCATAAACTATAAAAACTTGCCAAGAGAAGGAAAAAATAAGTAATAAAATTAAATTAAATTGCAAGAAAAATAAATGGCTAAAGTACTAAAAATTAAGTGTTCCTAATATCTTAGTTCACCGGCAACGGCGCCAAAAACTTGATCGCGTGATTTCGTGATAGGTTTTAAATTTTTATAATTAATTGTCCTTGAAACTAACTATTATCGCGATGTAGGCAAGTGTACCTGTCGAACAATAGTATAGTTTTAGCAAGACCGGATTGTCGAACCCAAGGGAACTAAAAGTACTAGTAATGACTGTCTTTTTATTATCTAGCATAAGAATAAAGAGGATTTTTGTTTTAACTAACTAATTATCTAAACTAAGAATTCACAGAGAATGGAATCGGGGAATTGCTTTTGGGAAAATCAATTGAATTAAGACAATACCTAAGGAAAAATCCACCTAGACTGTACTTGTTATTCTGGCTCCGAATCGAACGATTTATTCATTTAACTTGTTCCGTAGAGATCCTTAAGTTATGTTATTATCCCTATTCAAGACAAATAACGTCTAATCCCTAGATTGAATTATTGAAACCTTTCTCTAATTAACACCCTAGGGTTGCATTAACTCGATCTATGGATCCCCTTATTAGGTTTCACCCTATTCCGGCAAAATCTTGTCACCCTATGTAGGCGCGCAAACAACTCCACTTAATTATGACAAATATACTCTTAGACAGGGTCTATTCCTCCTCTGAATAACAGCTTATCTTGAATCAGTATCCTGGAATATCAAAACAAGAATTAAGAACACATAATTAAGAATAAGTTAAATATTTATCATACAATTCAGAAAATAATAACAAGATTCATCTTAGGTTTCATTCCTCTTAGGTATTTAAGGGTTTTAGTTCATAAATAAATAAGAAAACATCTCAGAATAATAAAGAATATAAAACATAAAGAAAACCCAAAACTCCTGAAGGGGAAATTGAGGAAAGATCTTCAGTCTTGATGGTGAATCCGGTTTCTGAGATGGATTAATTGGCTTCATTGGAGTAATTCCTTACTCCTTATTTTGTGCCTCCCTTTTTTTCCTCCTCTAGGGTGTATTTATAGGCTTTGGAATGCCTAAGAGCCCTCAAAATTAGCCTTTTTTGAATTAGACTCAACTTGGGCTCGGTAGGGACACGCCCGTGTAACACACCAGTGTACGATTACTTCAGGCTGTGCTCGAGCCTGCTAAATTGACATGGCTATGTGGTCTGCCCATATGAGGAGGTCCAGGCCGAATTGATTTCGTTATTTGGCCCATTTTCTTTGGTTTTGGCCCGTTACTCGTTCCTTTCGCTCTCTTAAGCTCTCCTAAGTATAAAACATGGAATTAATGCATTAGGAGCATCGAATTCACCAATTCTAATAGGAAATCATCCATAAAATGTGTTAAACATGGGGTAAAATATGTATAAATTACTGTTTATCAAATAGCTCTGACCGAATTGAAAGAATTGAAGGCTCAGTTGTAAGAGTTGACAGATAAGGGTTTTGCGAGACCGAGTTTTTCTCCCTAAGGTGCACCAATGTTATTCATTAAGAAGAAAGATCGATCCATGGGAATTTGTATTGATTATCATCAACTTAACAAGGTTACTAGAAAGAACAAGTATTCTTTACCGAGGATTGATGATTTGTTCAGTCAGTTGAAATGGGCAACAGTGTTCTTGAAGATAGACTTGAGATTAGGCTATTATCAGTTGAGGGTTAAAGAGTCAGATGTGCTAGAGACTACGTTCAGAATTAGGAATGGGCATTGTGAATTTATTGTTATACTTTTTGGATTAACTAATGCTCCTTCTGTTTTTATGGATTTGATGAATCGGATCTTCAGACGGTATTTCAACAAGTTTGTAGTCGTGTTTATTGATGACATTCTAATTTATTCCCGAGATGAGTCTGAGCATGCCAAATATTTAAGGATTGTATTTCAAACTTTGAGAGATAAGAAATTATTTGCTAAGATCAACAAAAAGTGAGTTTTGTTTTTGAGAAGTCGGATTCTTAGGGCATATTATTTTGGCGGAAGGTATAACAGTTGATTCGAGTAAGATTTCGGCAATTGTTTATTGGGAACTGCTGAGGAATGTATCCAAGGTTAGAAGCTTTTTGGGTTTAGCCAGTTATAATTGATGTTTTGTCAAGGGATTCCTGATGATTGCTATACCTATGACAAGATTGTTACTGAAAGATTTTAAGTTTGAATGGTTTGAGAAATGTCAAAAGAGTTTTGAATAGTTAAAAGCTTTGTTGACTGAGGCACTGGTATTAGTGCAACTTTAGTTGGGAAAAAAGTTTGTGATTTACAGTGACGCGTCATTGAACAGTCTTGGTTGTGTGTTGATAGAAGAGGGTAAAGTGATAGCTTACGCCTCGAGACAGTTGAAACTGTATGAGAAGAACTATCCGACGCACGACTTGCAATTGGTTGCCATTATGTTTGCTTTAAAAATTTGGCGACACCATTATTCGGTGAAAAATGCCACATCTTTACCGATCACAAGAGCTTAAAGTACTTGATGACTCAAAAGGACTTGAATCTATGACAACGGAGATGGCTCGAGCTATTAAAAGATTATGAATGGTAATCGATTATCATCCAGGAAAGGCAAATGTAGTCGTCAATATTTTAAGTAAGAACTCTTTGTTTGCATTGAGAGCAATGAATATGCGATTAACTTTATCTGATGATGGTTCGATTCTAGCTGAGTTAAAAGCTAGACTATTATTTCTTTAGCAAATTTGTGAAGCTCAGAAATGTGACAAAGAACTTCAAGCTAAAAGAGTTCAGTGCGAATCGACTAGTGATCCAGACTATCAGATTGGGACCGATGATTGTTTGATGTTTAGAGGTAGGATTTGTGTAACGAGAAATACTGAGCTTATTCAGAAAATTCTTCACGAGGCACACAGTGGTTGTTTGTCTATTCATCTAAGAAGTACAAAGATGTATAATGAATTGAAGAAATTGTATTGGTGGTTGGGTATGAAACAAGATATTTCCGAATTCGTATCGAGATGTTTAATTTGTTAACAAGTAAAGGCCAACCATCAAGTACCTACGGGTTTACTTCATCTTGTGATGATTCCTGAGTTGAAATAGGTCAGAATTACGATGGATTTCGTAACTAGATTACCTCTGAGTCAAAGAAAAAAGATGTTGTTTGGGTCGTTGTTGATAGATTGATGAAATTGGCTCATTTTATTTCGGTACATACTGACTATTCACTTGATAAGCTAGCTAAAATGTACATTGCTAAGATTGTTAGATTGCATAGGGTGCTAATTTCTATTATTTCGGATAGAGATCCAACGTTAACATCTCAATTTTGGAAAAAGTTGCAAGAGGCTTTGGGCATAATGTTGAAATTTAGTACCACATTTCATCCGCAAATCAACGGTCAATCTAAAAGAATGATTCAGGTTCTCGAAGATATGCTTCGCTATTGTGTTTTAGAGTTCGAAGGTAACTGGGAAAAATATATACCTTTAGTTGAATTTGCTTATAACAACAGTTTTCAGTCAAGTATAAAGATGGCACCATATGAGGCATTGTATGGCTGCAAGTGTCGAACTCTATTGTACTGGACCAAGCTCAGTGAGAGACAGATTCACAGGGTTGATTTGGTTAGAGAAATCGAAGGAAAAGTGAAAATAATTGTAATTGTCTAAAAGCAGCCTCGGATCGACAGAAATCGTATGCGGATTTGAAATGGAAGGATATTGAATTTTAGGTTGGTGATAAAGTGTTTCTGAAAGTGACTCCGTGGAATAAAATTCTTAGATTTGGTCATAAAGGCAAGTTGAGTTTGCATTTCATTGGACCGTATGAGATTATTGAAAGAATAAGGCTAGTGGCATATCGATTAGCTTTGTTGTCAGAGTTGGAAAGAATTCACAATGTATTTCATGTGTCGATGTTGCGACAATATCGATCAGATCCATCACATGTAATCTGACCGACAGAGATTGAGATTCGACCCGATATGACATATGGTGAAGAACCGATCAAAGTGTTAGCTCGAGAGGTTAAATAGTTGAGAAATAAGAGCATAGCTCTAGTGAAAGTTTTGTGGCAATGACACGGGGTCGAAGAGGCTACATGGGAATCTAAGGAAGCTATGAGAAAATAGTACCCTAACCTCTTTTCTAGTAAGATTTTTGGGACGAAAATCCCTAAAAAGGGGAGAGTTGTAACAGCTCATTTTTCGGTCAAATCAGAACTGTGGTTTTGAGACCACAAATCTGAAGTAGAAATATTTATTTTATTATTTTATTGTTTCTTTAAGGTCTGTAGCATGATAGAACAATTGTGTGAAAATATCGTTAAGAAATTTTATCGATTGAGTGCTCAATTTGACTAGAAAGAGTAAATTGCAATAGGTGCAAAATTTGAGTTCTATATGCTAAAGATAGTAAATTGTAATGAAATTCTAAATTAGAGGTCCTTAAATGGTAATTAGACCATTATACTATAGTATGGACAAAAATGGACATGGTTGGAAAAAAATTTCAAAGTTTAAGTGAAGGGCATTTTGGTAATATAGTAAATAAAGATAAAATTAAAAAATAAAAGTGTCCATCTTCTTCAATTTAGTCCCCCATAGCCGAAAATTATAAGAGAAGACATAGCTAGGGTTTGGCCAAGCTTCCAAGCTCGATTGTAAGTCCGTCTTTGTCCTGTTTTTAATGATTTTTACGTTTCTGTAAATGTTGTAACTTGATCTAGCTATTCTAAGGACTAATTTGAAAGAAAATCAAAGTCTAAAATTTGAACCATGTTGAATAAGCTTGTATTTTGATGTTTAATGGTAGAAAATGTATGTTTGTTGTTAGTTAAACAACATTTACAAAGTGATTTTTTATGAAAATGTTAAAAAGGGACCTATTTGTAAAAGGTTTTAAAATGTACAGTAAAATGTGAATAAATGGAAAGTGTGGGCTATCATAAGCATGAAAAAAGTTCGGCTAGGCTTCAGTAATGAAGAAATCGATGAAAATCATTTTACGAGCCTAGGGACTAAAATGTAAAATGTTAAAAGTTTAGGGGCAAAAAAGTAATTTTACCATATTGTGTTTTTGGGTTGAATTGAATAATGTGATAGATCAAGAAAAATGAAGTTCGAGTTTAGACCGGGGAAAGAACAAGGTTGTGGACTAAATTGAACTAATAGCCGTTTTTGTAACCGAGGTAAGTTTGTATGTTAAATAAGCTATAATATAATTATATTTAAATGCTTTAATATTGCATGAATTGTATGATTTATTTTGTGGATGAGTTTAATTCTACAGTCATGTGTATTATGTTATATGATTCAGGTGCTAGTCCTGTATGTCCTACTAGTGGCTGAGTATACCGGCATATGTTGCAGTTACTTGACAGCTTGTGTGAGTAGCACCGTGTAGCCATGTCTTGACTAACAGCTTGTGTGAGTAGGCCCGTTGATGGCTCGAGAGTGAGTAATTATGTATTATGAGATACAGGTAACAATGGCTACATATGTGGCACTTTATGTGCAAGTTTTCCCAAGTATCCGAAATTGTTATTCTGAGTGGTTCGTTGGGTATGTGAAAGATGAGAATAAGTATGTCAAAGCATAAGTATATTCGTACATGTCCAAATATCTCCTTTATGATGTGGTCTATATATGATTGGTGAATGGTTGAATGTGACTTAATGGTTTTGTTGTTGAATGGTTGGGATTAGCTCATTGGTATGCTAGGAAAACTAAGTAAAGCTATGCATGTTATTGGTAGCCTATTGAAATTTGTAGATTGTGAGTTGGTATGATTTGGTGACAAAGTTGTGGTGTTGTAAATATGTTGAGTATGGATTATGAAATGATATGATTTGGCCTTGCTTTTGTGGATGTTTGGTTGTCTAAGTATATCATGATTTATGCCATTGAACTTGTGTGTGTGTAGGTGGAAATGAGGGTGACAAATGGCTTGGTAAATAGCCTTTACTTGGTCCACACGGGTAGACAATCGGGCGTGTGTCTAGGTAGTATATGACATACAGTCTGCCCCACGAGCATGTGTTCTAGCAGTGTGTCCGCTGCACCTTAATTTTGAGAAACAGAGTGCTCAGAATTGAGCACACAAGCAGAGACATGGGCATGTGTCTCAGCCGTGTGAGTGACACGGCCTCAAGCATGGACGAGTGTTCTGACTGTGTGAAGTCTGCACCAAATTTGTCAAAATTAAATTATCCACACGGCCTAGCACATGGGTGTGTGACTTGGCCATGTGACTTCAATTTGTTCATGACTTGCAAGTCGGAGAATTAAACAGGATAGGGACACGGGCGTGTGTGACCACACAGCCTGCCCACACAAGCGTGTCCCAAATCACACGGGCATGTGACCCCTGTTTATGGCAAAAATTTTCTAAGTTTTGTAAAAATTTCTAAAGTTCTCGATTTAGTCCTGAACCACTTCCAAAACATGTTTTGGGCCTCGTAGGCTTGTATTAAGGACTCTATGATTGAATGTAAATGGTTTTTAATTTCGACGCAAATTTATGACTCGGTATTGTGTGATTATTTGTGTTGTAAGTCTGGTAATGCCTCGTACCCTATTCTGGCATTGAATATGGGTAAGGAGTGTTACAATCTCGTTCCTCAACTTAGTGTTTTTGCTAAGCGGGAAATACTTAACCAAAAATATCTCTACTAATTCTTGCCATGTAGATATGGAATTTGGTGGTAATGAATTGAGCCATACTCGTACTCGATCTCACAACGAGTACAGAAACAACTTCAACCTGAATGTGTCTTCAGTCACATCTGCTATCTTAAATGAATCACTCACCTCCATAAACAATCAAAGGTGGAGATGTGGATCTTCTGTGGGCATACCATTGAATTGGCCACCGTTTGGAGCATTTGAAACATCATTGGTTTCAATTAAAATTTGGTTGCCTCAATATTTGGCCTTCTAATTCCTGGATTTAACTCACTGAAAAATGGCACAGCATATTGTTTGATGCATAGATCCCTATCATCGTAATGAGGATGGGATTTCGTACACGATCAGCTTCATTACCTTGGTCTTGATTCTGATTTCCAAGGTCCATCTCAACTTGTCTTTGAGCTATTCGTTCACATTTTCTTTGTCTGAAAGTTCGCTCAATTTCAAGGTTTATAGGGAGTAAATCAATAATTCGATCTATGCTCATAAACACTTGAAAATAAAATCACAAAATTAAAAAGAATAAGTTAGTAATGTTAGAAATAAACCAAATTAGAAGTAAATAATTCCCCCCATGAAAAAAAAAAGACTATGGAAATAGTTAACAATCCCCGGCAACGACGCCAAAAACTTGTAACGCATAGGTTTGTGCAAGTGTACATAGTTGTTATCAAGTAATATGTAAGTATTCAGTTATTGTCTCCACGGGGATTGTATTTATGTTAAATCACTTAATTGTAAAATTATATTAACAACTTGGTAAATAAAAACACAATATGATTGAGAAGTGTTGATTAAAATTAAATATATTAAACTAAATGCAATGATCCCTATTGCAAATTATCCTAAATATTCAAACTATATGAATGAAATAGATTTTAACAAAAGTAAACACAATTTGCAACAATTATAACATAAATAAACTAGGACAATTACTTTAATTAAACTCAATTTATTATCAAGATGCTTAATGACATTCGGAAAAACATTCCATTGCAACTCGATATTTTATGAGTTTGGAAACCACATTAGGTCATTTTGGAATCCTTTACTTAGTAAATATGCATTTTACTAATCCTTATTTACTAAGGGTTTCTTAGCATTCGTGCGAGGTAACAGGGACGTGTTAGGTTTGAAACAGTTTAATCACACAAATCTAGCAACTATGCAAATAACAAAGCTTGATTAGAGTTGTTATGCAGCCTACAATTTAATCGGGTTAGGATCTCAATTGAGCATGCACATTTCAATTATATGTCCACTAGCCGTCATCTAGTTAGGATCGCTCAGCTAATTCAAATGCATTTCAATCACATATGAATGAAATACAGACTTGATTTTAATTGATCGATTGACGCACAAACATTATTAGCATGAATCAAATAAATATTATTTAATTAAAGCAATCATCCTAGCTTAAATAAAATTAAGCTAACATTGTTGTAACAAGAACAAAGAACACATAGCAAACATTTCAAATTAAATCAAAGAAAAGAAAGATTAAACCCAAATCAAAGTGGCTGTCACCTAAGACTCCGACCGATGAGGCTCCTTCGCTCCTTCGCTTTACTCTTTTATTGATGGCTCTCCAAAGTGGCCGACCAAGGGCTTTTTAAGAGGCTTAATTGCTAAAATCTCTATGAAGAGATGATACTAGGCGTGAGGAATGGAAAATGATAAAGAGAATTGAGAGAAAAGAGAGAATGATGAGGGATGAGGGATGATTAGGAATGGTGAAATGAAGTCTTATTTATAGGTGAAGAAAGGAGAGTAATTGATAAAAATAGAGAGGTTTAGTCTCTTCAAGCTTCTTCAATGAGTGGCTATAACAGTCCGTTTTAGTCAAATCACAATAGTGGTTTTGAGACCAAAAATTCAAGATCAAAATATTTATTTTATTATTTTATTAAGGTTTACAGTATGATAGATTAATTACGTGAAAGTTTCGTAAATAAATTTTACTGTTTGAATGCTTAATTCGAGAAAAAAGATCAAATCGCGTAAAGCGCAAAACTTGAGTTCTATTAGTTAAAAGTATTAAATAGATATGGATTATTAAAGTAAAGGACCTTTTGTTGTAATTAGACTATAATTAAATTGAGTGGACAATAATGGGCATAATATCATGAAATTTGGTGGTTTTTAATTAAGGTTAATTTTGGTATTTGATAAATAGTCTTAATATTAATAAAACAAAAGGAAATTTTGTTTATATTATCATCATTCCAATAGAAAATAAAAGAAAGAAGAAAGCCATTTTAGGGCTTGAGATATTCGGCCAACTCTTAGCTTGATTAAGGTACAGTTTTAGCTCAGTTTTTGATAATTTTTATGTTTTTGTAATCATTGCAGCTCAATCTAGCTAGCTCGTACCCTTAATTTTGAAACTGCTAAAGATTTTGTAGAGTTACCATTATTGAATCTATGAGTTCTTTGATGTTTAATGTTGAATTATGAAAGCTTGATGATAGTTTTACATGTTTTGTTAAATGATTTTTGATGAAAATGCATAATAGGGATTAAATTGTGAAATGTACAAATTGAGTGGTTGAAATGTGAAATAAATGAAAGTTTTGGGCTGCTAAGGACACATATATAATTCGACCAAGCATGGGTTTTGTTGAATTATTTTAATTTTGTATTTTATGAAATAAGGACTAAATTGTTAAAAGTGTGAAAGTTTATGGGCTAATGTGCAAATAGGCCTAAATGTATGTTTTCGACTAAATTGAAAGAATAGATGATTAAATGAGTTAATTTTGAATATATTTAGATCAATAAAAATAGAATTCGGATCAGGATCGGGGAAAAACGAAAGTTATCGACTAATCGACTCTATTCGCTATTTTCACATCCGAGGTAAGTTCGTATCTGTTAAGAATTATAATAATTATGCTTTAGTGCTTTGATATTTCATAAATTGTATATACGGGACTACAGGTATGTTCGATGACAAATCGATTATTTGTGGCACTTAGTGTGCGATACAACATAGCTTCGGCTATATATGGCACTTAGTGTGTAATTTGACATAGCTTCGGCTATATATGGCACTTAGTGTGCAATGGTTATCGTCACTTAGTGTGTTAGATATCGAGTATGGCACTTAGTATGCGTGAGATTAAGTATTCAACGGCATTCCGTATATGTATGAATTTGCTACGGATTGGTACAGGTATGTACATGTATATTATGAGCTTAAAATCGAAGAAGTTACAAAGTTTGTATATACGCTTATGAATAAGTAGTTGAAAGGTTTGTTAGTAATCATAAAGTACATGATAATATGTTTAGACTGATGAATGTTGTTGTAACATCCCGAATTAGGGCCTAGTCGGAACAGTGACTTCGGGACCACAAATTTGACATAAAAAAGTTTATTTTTATTATATTTTTATGGTCTACAATTTAACGAGATGATTTCGTGAAAATTTCGTTCAAAAATTTCGACATTTGGGCACTCAATTTGGTCAAAAGGACTAAATTGTAAAAAGTTCAAAAGGACTAAATATGTTTGGTATGAATGTGGTTATGGTTTTATAGTTGCTCAAATGGTTAATTGAATTGTGGAGTATAAAATGCTTGAGAAATGCCTTGATGAGGTATGATTCTAGATGTTGTGTGGTTATTTGTAAGGAAGTTTTGTGAGTGTGAATTTTGGTAAATGGACTATATAGATTGATATTGTTTTGGCATGTATTTGGCTAAGTAAATGGTAGTGATTTGATATTTGGAATAGATGAAATTATATTGACGTTAATTGTGAATTTGGTTGATTATTTTGGCTACCTAATTGTATGATGAAATGGTACCATTTTGGTTGTTTAGGTGAGCATGAATAAAGGTGGCAAATTGGCCTTGCAAATGGCCAATTTTTTGTCCACACGACAGAGACACGGGTGTGTGTCTTAGCCATGTGTGATACACGGTCATGTTACATAGTCGTGTGTCCACTGGTGATGAAATATAATTGAAGTCAGTATGCTCCACACGGTCTCACACACGGGCGTGTGACTGGCCGTGTGGTACAAGTCAGTATACTCCCTAATTGGCACACGGCCTAGCAAACGGGCGTGTGACTTGGCCGTGTTGCATAAGTCAGTATACCCTACAATTTAGGCACGGCCTACCACAAGGGTGTGTGTGGCCACTTCGAAAGGCACACAGGCTAGACATACGGGTGTGTGGTTGGCCGTGTGACCCAAGTCAGTATGTATGCCCTGTTTCCACACAGCCTGAGACACGGGCGTGTTTGGAGCCATGTGAGGCACATGGCCTGTTCACACAGGCGTGTGACCCCTTGTATGGTTGAAATTTTTCTAAGTTTCCAAAATTTTCATATGTTATCGGTTTAGTCCCGAACCACTTCTGAAGCATTTTTAAGGTCTCGGAGTTCCTTATAAGGGACAATGTGATTGTGTTGAATGATTTATGAGAATGGCTGCTTAATGTTTGATAAATGTAGGCTATATGTTGTAAATTGATTGGTAATACCTCGTAACCCTACTCTGGCAACAGATATGGCTTAGGAGTGTTACAGTGGCTGGCCATGGTTAGTGGATTTTGAGTTGAATTTTTCTTGATTTTTAAGTAATTTAAATGCCATAACAACTTAAGACTAAGACTCAGTCAAATGTAAATCTTCGGAAAAATCTGTTGTAACGCCCCAAATTTCTGGGAATTCTGTAAAGGTTGTAAAATTTAAAATTCTTTGTTCTGTTTGTTATGTGTAGGATTAATTATGTTGGTGGGCCTCTAGAAGGCCCAAGCTTAGGATAAAACCCGGTAGTTTTAATTAATTTTAAATCTGTAGGGGAAAGGGGTTCTGATAAATTGGGCTTTTTAGGAATTATTTGTGAAAAATGGATCACAAGGAAGCAAGTGGTAAAGTGGCATGTGACGCCACTGGGAAGGATGTTAGTGGCGTGTGGAAGCTTGGGGAGGACCTAGGTTCAAGTCACAATGACAGCAAATTAAGTGATTAATTTTTTATGTACAGGAAAGGGAAGTAATGGAACTGAAATAAAAGTCTGTCAGGAAGAGGTTAAGAAGGTAAGGGGATTGAATAAGGATAAAGATAAGGGAGGAAATCTAGGAGCTGATCAAGGAGCAAGAGGTGGCCGGCCAAGGGACTCTACAATGGGAAATTCGGCTAGGTATTGTAGAAGTGGGAATTTCGGCATTTGGGGTGTGTTGTGCCGAAATTCTGATAATCTTTTCTTCTCCTCTTTTCTTGATTTCTTTTTCTCCATCTACCTTCTCCTCTTCCTTCTCCATAGCCGAACCCTTCTATCTCTTTACTCTTCATCACATCCTTAATCTTTTTATTTTTAGCCTTATAAGCCGAACATCATAAAAAGCCGAAATCCCGAAAGCTTATTCTTTTTGTGCCGATTTCTTATAACCAAAACCACATCTCTTCCCTTCATCATTTGTGGCCGATTCACCAGCCCTTTAAAACCTCAAGTTTTGACGACAAGACCATAGCAAGACCCTCTCGTTTTACCTTTCTAAACACTAGTTGCAAAAAAGCCGGAAAACCCCACATTAAAAGGGACTTGGCCGAATACTGAAGTCGCTGAAATATCGACTTTTGTTATCATCTGAGGGCTTAAATCTACATCGAGATCGAGTGGGAAACTCATTGGAATCAGTCACTAAGGAATCGGTGGTAAGTCTTCGCCAAAACTTAGTCTTCTTACGTATTTTAGGAAAAGCCAAAATCCCTAAAAGTTAGGGAGGTTGTCGATTTGGACTTGTAACCCTAAGGGGTCATAATAACTATTTTGTTTTGGTAATAGCGTGATTTAGAGGCGGTTGATCAAGGGCTTGGACAGGTGGAATGATCAGATCTTTGGAGTTAACCATCTTTCGGTAGTAAGGTAAGAGCAATAAGGGTTTTTGGCATGTTTGGCCGAATGTGGTAAGGGACTAGAAACTCAATTGTATTTTTGATATTTGGAGTAATAGTAAGTGATTCAATTGTAGGCAGTTCGGGTGTAGATATCGACGAGGAAATCTCGAAACAGGTGTGTAACTAACACCCTTTCATAGGCTAGATCGGCAAAAGTCGAAAAGTCGAAATGCCGAAAAATCGGTATTTTGAGCACTTGCGAGTGTGCGAATGCTCGTAAGACGCATGGTAATTATTACTGGTAATCGGAAGTGATAAAACAGTGGTACGTGCGATTTCGTGCATTTTGATATTTTGGGCTTAATGGGCCAAAACTGGGTTAATGGGCCAACGGGTCCAATTCGGTAAGAACGCTCGGTAAGTGTTTCTAGCTAAACGTAATGGCTACGATATGCATGAAAACCTTAGAAACAGTTAGATTTACTAGAATACCCCTATGTATGCAAAATTACCATTATACCCCTATGTGTGCAAAATGACCTTTATACCCCTAGGGTTAATTTTGTCTGAAAAGCATGATGAATTAAATCTGTATGATGTATGCCATGAATGAATATTTGTTGCATGGGGACATGGGTTATATTATGGAGGAAGCGTCCTGGTGGCTATGCCACAAATTATCTGTTCTGGTGGCCCTGCCACGTATATCTGTTCTGGTAGAACTGCCACAAAATATCTGTATCTGGTGACTCTGTCACATTTTCTGTATCTGGCAGCCATGCTGCATATTTCTGTGGCCTATAACGGTTGGGTGGGTCGAATAGTCTCCCCACATGGTTAAATGATGGTACGGGGGTGTATGTGGTTGGATATGGTTGGGTTTCTGTATAAGCATGATATATCCATTCTGGTCTGTTCTGGGCCTACGGGCTTTATTCTGATATCTGTTCTGGGATGAGGCCAACTTATTGTGTCTCTGTGGTTTGAATTGATTTAGGCTATGGTTGGGTTGGATTACACACTGAGTTTCCCAAAACTCACCCCTTATTTTCATCCTCCCAGGTAATCCTCAACCATAGTGGGCTTGGAGCTGCGAGGGATTCGGACTGGCCACATATTTCTACAAACCTGGTTTCTTTCTGGTGAATGGGACGTCCTTTTAATTTCATTTATGGTTTTGGGTTTTAAGTGTAATAAGGCCTTTTAATTATTATTTATGGTTTTGTTTTACTTTTATTATTTTATTTTATTATGATGAAAAAAACTATGATAACTAAGGAAAATGGATTAGCTTTAGGACGCGTTTTAAAAAACTTCAAGGGATTTCAAAATAACACGATTACAAGTAAGACTTCCGCTAAGCAAACGTTTTCAAACTTAATCATTTTCTTAATATAGACATAACCAGACGATTTTCTCAAAATTATACGAGTCGTTAAGGTGTGGCAATGGTGGTGTGCATGTCTAGGATTGGATCCGAAGTGAGCTTGGTACTTAAGCAATCCGACGGACTCACCTCCTCTTCTTCCTGGTTTCCTACCTGGTGCACAGCTTCTATTCACTTTAACCTGCTTTAGAAAGTATCTTTTACAACCCCAACTAAGTTTTTCAAACTAAGTAATACGGAATGTTTTGAACGCATCAATGTGGTGCACCAGATCCGGTCATATTGTCTAGGCCGGGTTTGGGGTGTTACATTTAGTGGTATCAGAGCCTAGGTTACATCAACTCGGCTATGGAATGGGTTTACAAAAATGAAGATTTTCAAAAAAAAAATCGGTTTTTAAAACTGGACTTCAGAAGGTGGCATTCTGAATCTCCAGCCCAAGCCTGTAAGTATTCTGAATTTTTTTGAATATAATCTGAAATATCTGTCTGTATTGAAATACTCTAGATAGGATGCTACTGAAACCCTAGAAAAGTTTGCTAAAAGACTGAAACTGTAGCTAGACGTCGGTTCTACGAAAACCACCTCTGAATTACTGTTTGAATCATAAAACATCTGTAATAATCACTGGAATTCTAAAATTAATGCATAAAATTCATAATCAGATTATAAGATATGAGTACGCGAGCAGCTCGAGGTAGAGGCCGTGGACGAGGCCGAGGAAGAGCCCGAGCGGGATCTTCATCTCCGGGACATATGCCAGCGGCAGAAGCACCGGTACCATCAGCAACGAAGTAGAATCACATGATCATGGTGCTGAGGATGACGCCCTGTCGCAGGCTATGCTTGGAGTTCTGGAAAGGGTTGCTGGGGCAAGTTCGGGTAACGAAATTCGACGATCGATTTCTGAACGACTCCGGGCTAACGGAGCGGAGATCTTTAGGGGTGTGTCTGGTGTAGCCCCGAATGTGGCAGAATATTGGTTGGAGGCCACGAAACGAATTATGGATGACTTGGACTGTTCTGTGGAGCAGAAGCTGAAGGGGGCCATATTGTTGCTGTGAGATGAGGCTTATCAGTGGTGGCTCACCGTGAGGGATGGAACCCCAGCTGATAGGGTTATTGGGATCTGTTTAAGACAGCCTTTAAAGGAAAGTACATCGGGGCAAGTTATGTGGACGCCCGTAGGAAAGAATTCCTGAATCTGGTCCAAGAAGGCAAAACTGTCGCTGAGTACGAGGCTGCATTTCTGAGGCTGAGTAGGTATGCTGTGGGAATAGTTGCTACGGAGTATGAGCATAGCGTTCGCTTTAAGGATGGACTCAGAGATGACCTTAAGGTGCTGATTGCTCCGCAGAGGGAGCGTGACTTCGCGGTTCTCGTGGAAAAAGCTAAGATCGCTGAGGAGGTAAAGCGTACTGAGAGGCAGAACCGTGAGAAAGATCGGAACCGTTTCTGGAGGGATTCTGGACCTTCGGGTGGAGCAAACAAGAATGCCAAAAGGGCGAGAGTGGAGGAGCCAGTTCGAGCCGTTCCGATGAATGTGGTTAGACTGCCAATCTGTGGGGATTGTGGTAAGGTACACCTAGGTGAGTGTAGGAAACGTTCTGGTGCTTGTTTTCGATGCGGATCTTTGGAGCATAGAGTTAAGGACTGTCCACAGAGGGTTGTTCAACCCATGAGATGTGGATCACAACCACCGAGAGGACGTGGACAAGGTAGGGGCAGAAATGGGAATGGAAATGGTTGAGGTCGAGGGGCACCTGGCAGGGGAGCCGAAAATGCTGAGGCTCGGCAGCCAGCGTTGGTGTATGCAGCTCGTCGTCGAGAGGAGGGCGACGCACCTGATGTCATAACTGGTACATTTTTAGTTTCTAATACGCCGTATATTGCCTTGGTGGATATTGGATCTACTCATTCTTATGTTGCGTGTGCCATATCTGGGTCTTTGGGAGTGCATTCTGAGGAGCTAGTGAGTGGGGTATCTGTGCTAAGTCCTTTGGGTCACTCGGTTAGGGTAGACAAGCTGTATGAGGATGTACCCTTAGAAACTCAAGGTAGGATCTTTCCTGGCGATCTAATGGAGTTGCCGTTTGGGAATTTGACATCATTCTAGGAATGGATTGGCTTGTTAAGCATAAGGCGACTCTGGACTGTGCTGCTAAGCGAATGGTGCTAAGGACCACGGAAGGGGATGAAGTTATGGTGATAGTTGAGCGAAGGGGCTATTTGTCTAATGTGATATCGGCATTGAGGGCTGAAAAGTGGATTCGAAAAGATTGTGAGGCCTATTTGGAATTTGTAAGTCAAACAGATGTAGAGGGGCTGACAGTGGATAAGGTTAGAACTGTAAAAGAGTTCCAAGATGTCTTTCCGGAGGAGCTACCGGGATTGCCTCCAAACCGATAAGTTGAATTTGGAATCGACCTGTTGCCTGGGACAGCACCAGTGTCCGTTGCACCATATAGGATGGCACCAAAGGAGTTAGTGGAGTTAAAGGCGCAAATTCAGGAATTGTTGGATAGGGGCTTTATTAGGCCAAGTGTGTCTCCATGGGGAGCACTGGTGCTATTCGTGAAGAAGAAGGATGGGACGATGCGCATGTGCATTGACTATCGCCAGTTGAACAAACTGACGATTAAGAATAAGTACCCTCTGTCGATGATTGACGATCTGTTTGATCAGCTTAAAGGAGCTACTGTATTTTCCAAGATCGATCTTCGATCTGGATATCATCAGTTAAGGGTCAAGGAGGCAGATATTCATAAGACAGCATTCAGGACTCGTTATGGTCATTATGAGTTTCTGGTTTTGCCATTTGGACTAACAAACGCTCCTGCAGCGTTTATGGATCTGATGAATCGTGTGTTCCAACCATTTATAGATCGGTTTGTGGTCGTCTTTATTGATGATATTCTGGTATATTCTGAGACTGAAGCAAAACATGATGAGCATCTCTGCACTGTGTTACAAGTGTTAAGGGATAAGGAACTTTATGCAAAGTTCAGCAAGTGTGAGTTCTAGTTGAGGGAGGTAACCTTTTTGGGGCATGTGGTCTCTGCAGAGGGGATTAGAGTGGATCCTCGAAAGATTGAAGCAATTTTGGAATGGAAGCCACCTAGGTCAGTTTCAGAAATTCGAAGTTTCGTAGGATTGGTAGGTTACTACAGAAGGTTTGTGGAAGGTTTTTCGATGATGGCAGCACCTCTCACAAAACTCATAAGGAAAGGAGTACCGTTTGTATGGACGGAGAAGCAGCAAGAAGCTTTTGAGAGGTTGAAGAAAGTTCTGACTGAAGCACCTGTGTTAATTCAACCAGAGTCTGGGAAAGATTTTACTGTGTACAGTGATGCATCACACGTAGGTTTGGGTTGTGTGTTGATGCAAGAGGGTAAGGTAGTTGCTTATGCGTCTCGACAACTTAAGCCTCACGAAGGGAACTATCCTACTCATGATTTGGAGTTAGCAGCAGTGATCTTTGCACTTAAAATTTGGAGACACTACTTGTATGGGGAAAGGTGTATTATATACACAGATCATAAGAGTCTCAAGTATTTGCTGACTCAGAAGGAACTGAACCTTAGGCAAAGGACATGGATCGAGTTGCTTAAGGATTATGATTGTTCAATTGAATATCACCCAGGCAAGGCTAATGTGGTGGCCGATGCTCTAAGTCGTAGAGCTGTATCTGATCTGAGAGCAATGTTTGCTCGTCTAAGTCTGTTTGACGATGGAAGTCTGTTGGCTGAATTGCAAGTAAGGCCAACCTGGGTGGATCAGATTAAAGAGAAGCAGTTGAAGGATGAGTCTTTGGTCCCTCGTTTTCAACAAGTTAAGGAAGGGGGAACTTCTGAGTTTGGGATAAATGATGGTGGGGTTCTGTGTTTTCGAGGAAGAATTTGTGTTCCGAAAGACTCTGACTTGAGACAGTCAATTTTGAAGGAAGCTCATGGGGGACTTTGTGCCATGCATCCTGGAGGGAATAAGTTGTACCATGACTTGCGAGAACTGTCTTGGTGGCCTGGACTTAAGCGAGAGGTAACTGAATTTGTGGGGAAATGTCTGACATGCCAGCAAGTGAAAGCTGAGCATCAGTTACCTTCTGGAATATTGCAGCCAGTAAAAATACCACTTTGGAAATGGGAAAGGGTAACCATGGACTTTGTGAGTGGACTACCCTTGTCACCATCGAAGAAAGACTCGATATGGGTGATTGTAGATAGGTTGACCAAGTCGGCTCATTTTATACCTGTTCGCACAGACTTTTCTCTTCAGAAGTTAGCCAAGTTGTATGTGGCGGAGATTGTGCGACTCCATGGAGTTCCGATTTCGATTATCTCTGATCGGGATCCTAGATTCACATCTCGATTTTGGCAAAAGTTGCATGAGGCGTGGGGAACACGATTGAATTTTAGTACGGCTTTCCATCCCCAAACTGGTGGTCAGTCGGAAAGAGTTATTCAGATTCTGGAAGACATGTTGAGGGGATGTGTTATTGATTTCCGAGGTAGTTGGGAGAACTACTTGCCTCTGGCAGAGTTTGCATACAACAATAGTTATCAGTCGAGTATTCGAATGGCACCTTATGAAGCACTGTATGGGCGAAGGTGTCGAACACCTAGTTGTTGGACTGAACTGGGGGAGCGACAAGTTCTTAGACCTGAGTTGGTGGCAGATACTCAGGATAAGGTCAGGTTAATTAGAGATCGGTTAAAGGAAGCGTCTGATAGGCAAAAGTCGTATGCAGATCTGAAGCGTAAGGAGATTGAATACTCAGTGGGCGATATGGTCTTCTTGAAGGTTTCACCTTGGAAGAAGATACTAAGGTTTGGCAAGAAGGGCAAGTTGAGTCCGCGGTTGATTGGGCCTTATCGGGTTTTGAAGCGAGTAGGCCCAGTGGCTTATCAGTTGGAATTGCCTCCAGAGTTAGACAGTATTCACGATGTTTTTCACGTCTCCATGTTAAGGCATTATCGTTCTGACCCTACTCACGTCGTGCCGGTTGCAGAAATTGAGGTGCGAACTGATTTGACCTTTGAGGAGGAGGCTGTACAAATATTGGATCGAGACGTTAAGGTTCTGAGGAGGAAATCTGTACCATTAGTGAAAGTGCTTTGGCATAACCATGGCAGAGAAGAAGCTACTTGGGAGCCAGAGGAGACAATGCAACAACAATACCCTCATCTGTTCGGATCAGGAAAATTTCGAGGACAAAATTTTTTTAAAAAGGGTAGAGTTGTAACGCCCCAAATTTCTTGGAATTCTGTAAAGGTTGTAAAATTTAAAATTCTGTGTTCTGTTTGTTATGTGTAGGATTAATTATGTTGGTGGGCCTCTAGAAGGCCCAAGCTTAGGATAAAACCCGGTAGTTTTAATTAATTTTAAATCTGTAGGGGAAAGGGGTTCTGATAAATTGGGCTTTTTAGGAATTATTTGTGAAAAATGGATCACAAGGAAGCAAGTGGTAAAGTGGCATGTGACGCCACTGGGAAGGATGTTAGTGCTGTGTGGAACTTTGGGGAGGACCCAGGTTCAAGTCACAATGACAGCAAATTAAGTGATTAATTTTTTATGTACAAGAAAGGGAAGTAATGGAACTGAAATAAAAGTCTGTCAGGAAGAGGTTAAGAAGGTAAGGGGATTGAATAAGGATAAAGATAAGGGAGGAAATCTAGGAGCTGATCAAGGAGCAAGAGGTGGCCGGCCAAGGGACTCTAGCATGGGAAATTCGGCTAGGTATTGTAGTAGTGGGAATTTCGGCATTTGGGGTGTGTTGTGTCGAAATTCTGATCATCTTTTCTTCTTCTCTTTTCTTTATTTCTTTTTCTCCATCTACCTTCTCCTCTTCCTTCTCCATAGCCGAACCCTTCTATCTCTTTACTCTTCATCACATCCTTAATCTTTTTATTTTTAGCCTTATAAGCCGAACATCATAAAAAGCCGAAATCCCGAAAGCTTATTCTTTTTGTGCCGATTTCTTATAACCAAAACCACATCTCTTCCCTTCATCATTTGTGGCCGATTCACCAGCCCTCTAAAACCTCAAGTTTTGACGACAAGACCATAGCAAGACCCTCTCATTTTACCTTTCTAAACACAAGTTGCAAAAAAGCCGGAAAACCCCACATTAAAAGGGACTTGGCCAAATACTGAAGTCACTAAAATATCGACTTTTGTTATCATATGAGGGCTTAGATCTACATCGGGATCGAGTGGGAAACTCATTGGAATCAGTCACTAAGGAATCGGTGGTAAGTCTTCGCCAAAACTTAGTCTTCTTACGTATTTTAGGAAAAGCCGAAATCCCTAAAAGTTAGGGAGGTTGTCGATTAGGACTTGTAACCCTGAGGGGTCATAATAACTATTTTGTTTTGGTAATAGCGTGATTTAGAGGCGGTTGATCAAGGGCTTGGACAGGTGGAACGATCGGATCTTTGGAGTTAACCATCTTTCGGCAGTAAGGTAAGAGCAATAAGGGTTTTTGGCATGTTTGGCCGAATGTGGTAAGGGACTAGATACTCAATTGTATTTTTTATATTTGGAGTAATAGTAAGTGATTCAATTGTAGGCAGTTCGGGTGTAGATCTCGACGAGGAAATCCCAAAAATAGGTGTGTAATTGACACCCTTTCATAGGCTAGATCGGCAAAAGCCGTAAAGCCGAAATGTCAAAAAATCGATATTCTAGGCACTTGCGAGTGTGCGAATGCTCGTATGACGTATGGGTAATTATTACTGGTAATCAGAAGTGATAAAAATGTGGTACGTGCGATTTCGTTCGTTTTGATATTTTGGGCTTAATGGGCCAAAACTGGGTTAATGGGCCAACGGGTCCAATTCGGTAAGAACGCTCGGTAAGTGTTTCTGGCTAAACGTAATGGCTACGATATGCATGAAAACCTTAGAAATAGTTAGATTTACTAGAATACCCCTATGTATACAAAATTACCATTATACCCCTATGTATGCAAAATGACCTTTATACCCCTAGGGTTAATTTTGTCTGAAAAGCATGATGAATTAAATCTGTATGATGTATGCCATGAATGAGTATTTGTTGCATGGGGACATGGGTTATATTATGGAGGAAGCGTCCTGGTGGCTATGCCACAAATTATATATTCTGGTGGCCCTGCCACGTATATCTGTTTTGGTGGAACTGCCACAAAATATCTGTATCTGGTGACTCTGTCACATTTTCTGTATCTGGCAGCCATGCTGCATATTTCTCTGGCGTGTAGCGGTTGGGTGGGTCGAGTAGTCTCCCCACATGGTGAAAGGATGGTATGGGGGTGTATGTGGTTGGATATGGTTGGGTTTCTGTATAAGCATGATATATCCATTCTGGTCTGTTCTGGGCCTACGGGCTTTATTCTGATATCTGTTCTGGGCTGAGGCCAACTTATTCTGTCTCTGTGGTTTAAACTGATTTAGGCTATGGTTGGGTTGGATTACACGCTGAGTTTCCCAAAACTCACCCCTTATTTTCATCCTCGCAGGTAATCCTCAACTATAGTGGGCTTGGAGCTGCAAGGGATTCGGACTGGCCACATGTTTCTACAAACCTGGTTTCTTTCTGGTGAATGGGACGTCCTTTTAATTTCATTTATGGTTTTGGGTTTTAAGTGTAATAAGGGCTTTTAATTATTTTTTTATGGTTTTGTTTTACTTTTATTATTTTATTTTATTATGATGAAAAAAACTATGATAACTAAGGAAAATGGATTAGCTTTAAGACGCATTTTAAAAAACATCAAGGGATTTCAAAATAACACGATTACAAGTAAGAATTCCGCTAAGCAAACGTTTTCAAACTTAATCATTTTCTTAAGATAGACATAACCAGACGGTTTTCTCAAAATTATACGAGTCGTTAAGGTGTGGCAATGGTGGTGTGCATGTCTAGGATTGGATCCGAAGGGAGCTTGGTACTTAAGCAGTCCGATGGACTCACCTCCTCTTCTTCCTGGTTTCCTACCTGGTGCACAGCTTCTATTCACTTTAACCTGCTTTAGAAAGTATCTTTTACAACCCCAACTAAGTTTTCCAAACTAAGTAATACGGAACGTTTTGAACGCATCAATGTGGCGCCCGGATCCGGTCATATCGTCTAGGCCGGGTTTGGGGTGTTACATCTGTAATTTCATCAACATTGCAAGGACCTTGTGTAATTAAACCAAAAAGTGGTTTACGTGGACAGCCATGTGTAGTTGCAATTGGGTTGACTTGGTCTTCAATTTGGATGGTTTTTGTAATCAAACAAACCTATCAGACCTGTCCAAAATAAATCAATAAATTAAAGGACAAAAGAATAAAGTAAGTAATTAATTAAAACCCAAATTATTAATGAAATATTTTAAAATGATTTATTAAATATAATTTTATATTTTGTTATTTAATTTAATCATGCATGGCCCATTTTATATCTTAAAAATATAATATGTTCAAATAAATATAAAATAAGTCATTTTATGCATGAAAACTATATAATAAAGCATAAAACCACATTTTAATAATTCTTATGTCTTAATTTCATATTTTCACATATTTCATTAATTTATTAAACAATTACTTAGTTTTAACAACGAATTTAAGTAAAAAGGTGATAAATTACATAGGAAAAATCCTATATATTTTTCAATTACACACCCCCAAACTTAAATCATTGCTTGTCCCAAGTAATGTTTATGCACAGCAAAAGGTCTTGCTAAGGCAAAATTGCTAACTGTGTAAGCAGCATCAATCTTTATCCCATAATCATGCATTAATAACTTCATGTTCATAGATATCCTTTATTAACAAGTAATTCATATGCAAACAATTTTAGAATTTTATACTAAGTGTCAAAATATGCCAACATGAATCATAGTTTGTATGTATGTCACAGCCACAAATAACATTCTTCATTCAACATAATTTCTTATCAATCAAGAAAACAATCATAAGGCTTATTTATGATCTTTATATGTTGAACTTAGTACTTCCTCTCCACTAATATAGGTGTCATAATCATGAAGTCAATAGGTTTTTTATAAGGTTGTAATGGGGATCGGTTAAAGGTAGGGATTTAAAGAGATGAGACATTTCAGATTCAAAATCTTAACCTTTAACTTTGTCTTGGATTTCTCGAAATACAGCATTTTTCTTTAAGTGAACCTTTGGAACAGCCCCAAACTTATTTTGAACTCATGCCCATACATTTTTCTTTTTGGAGACTGAGCAAACTTTTCTTTTCTCTTTCTTCGTCTCTTTCTCTTTTTTTAAGCATGAGCACATACATCTTTTTGAAAATTTCATCAAATGTTGATTACAAAGACAACTTTAGTTAAGATGGGTGCACAAAATTTGGATGACTTAAAAAGATGGTAATGTGGCTTATAATGTAGATTCATTGCAATAAACAGGTATTTAAGCTCAAAATTATAGTTTCAAGGGTCTAATATCATAAGGTTGGCTTAGAAAGGCTCAAACGATCCAAAGAAATAGTGCCTATATCATATTAGATTTTTATGTCTCCTAGGATTTCACCTCAAGAAAGTTACTAAGTCAATTCTAAAGATATAAACCTTCATGCATGTCTAATCTCAAGAGAAACTAAGTTTTCATGACAAACATTACTAAGACTAAGATCATACAAGCATTCCATTCTTCATGATAACATACGTTCACTTAGATAGAATCATCATACATACTTGCATACAAACTATCTCATTAACAAAAAAATGTCTCTAAACATTCATTTATTAAAACATACTTATGAAAGAAATGATTGAAACATACTTGAAAATTTTAAAAATTTGAGCAATTTATTTGCCTTACCCCCTCTAAAAAGAAGCTATGCCCTCATTACAAGAACAAAGAAATGAAAACACCAGGTAGGGTTGTAAAGAAAGAGAGGTGAGTCATTAAGACTGCTTAAATACCAAGTCTTTCCTAATAACCCAATCCTAAGCATGTTCATTCCAATTACCACATCACTTAGTCTTTTTCTTTCTAAAGAAGTGTTAAGTTTATTCATGGTTGTTATGTTTTTATTCTATAGAAATTAAATCCAAATTACAAAAGAAATAAATTCCTAAAGACGTAAAAAAAATTAAATAAATAACAAGACAAGAATCCCCCTTTTTATTTTTCCGACTCATTCCCCTTGTCTTCTTCAGCTCTATCTCCGACTGCATAGTCAGTATCCTCCATCCATGTCTCAAGGATAGCATCTGGGAATTCAGGAACAAAAGTATTAAAGATATTCTTAAAAGTATTTCGGGTTGAGTCATCTCTAATTTTTGCATATTTCTAATAAGTTTGTTATTGATTGTGCATGAACTTGCACATATCCATTATAATTGATAAATCTGATTTCTTTGAAGTACTTTCAGAAGTTAGCATTGGAGTTGTAGATTCAGGTTCAACACTTAGCTTGACTGTTTTTTCTTCTAGCTCAACCTTTGGTTCAGGGTTTGTAGATCCTTCAACTGGTTGAGGACTATTCAGTATCTTATTAGATTCTTCTTCAGTGTCTATAATTGAATTAGCTTCAATTCTAGTTTCATTTGTTGACTCCTCGGTATCTGGCTCAGTTGGCTCTTCTTATTTTCCTTGATTCAGCTCATGCACCTTCTCTACTAACCTTTCAAGATCATGGTTTGTAATGCACCCTTGAACATATTAACCCTTCAGATTTGCTTGTGTTTTAACATGGGCCCTGAAGTAAAGTGAAGTGATTAATGATGGGAAATAAGCATTCCCTGTCTTCTTTTTAGCACAGTCATGAATCTTATTTATAGGTGAAGAGAGGATAGTAGTTTGATAAAAATAGAAAGGTTTAGTCTCTTTAAGCTTCTTCAATGAGTGGTCGGCCATGATTAGTGGATTTTGAGTTGAATTTTGCTTGATTCTTAAGTAATTTAAATGCCATAACAACTTAGGATTGAGACTCGGTCAAATGTAAATCTTCGGAAAAATCTCTAATTTCTTCAACATTGCAAGGACCTTGTGTAATTAAACCAAAAAGTGATTTATGTAGACAGCCATGTGTAGCCGAAATTAGGTTGACTTGGTCTTCATTTTAGACATTTTTTTGTAATCCAATAAAGCTATCAGACCTGTCCAAAATAAATCAATAAATTAAAGGACCAAAGAATAAAGTAAATAATTAATTAAAACCCAAATTATTAATGAAATATTTTAAAATGATTTATTAAATATAATTTTATATTTTATTATTTAATTTAATCATGTATTGCCCATTTTATGTCTTAAAAATATAATATGTTCAAATAAATATAAAATAAACCATTTTATGCATAAAAACTATATAATAAAGCATAAAATCACATTTTCATAATTCCTATGTCCTAATTTCATATTTTCACATATTTCATTAATTTATTAAACAATTACTTAGTCTTAACAATGAATTTAAGTAAAAAAAAGTGATAAATTGCATAGGAAAAATCCTATATATTTTTTAGTTTACAATATACAATTATACAATTATATTCAAATGAATATAAGTGGTAAAAATACAAAAACTTGACACAATTTTCATCCATATACGATAATAGTTTGGCAGATTGGATTGACTCGTATACTCCCCTAATTTTGAATAATCTGACCATCTTATATCCACTTCTCTGTAACACCCAAATTTTTAATGACCTAAAAAATTTAGAATAATTAAGCAACAAATTGAAAGAGACCACAAGTTGGTGGCCTCTATTGAAGGAAACAAGAGAGTTCGAAATCGAATTGCACATGGTTGAGAACAAAACCTAGTTCGGTTAGAATGAAACTAGTCAGTTCCTTAGTGGGAGACATAATAATTAGCTATAGATGGTTGTCAAAAGATTGGTGATGTGCAGGAAGGGTTATAAATAGCTGAGAAATGGCTTCCCGGGGATGATTTGCTTCACAAATCTATTTCATGTTCTTCTATTCTTCATCTTCTTCTGTAGCTTGAAGAAGGAAAAGCTGTGGAAGGTTTTGCTTGCAGAAAGTTCATGAGGATGGAGATAGAAGAGTAAGCAAACTAGCAATTTGCTGCTAGTAGAATGAAAGCTCTAGGGTGTGAGAAATCTAAGCTAATAAATTGATAGAGCTTCAGGTGAGTTCCTAAAACTCCATGGACTTTATGATTTATGTTGTTTGAGTATGCCATAGTTGTATAAACATGAAGTATGATGATTTGTGCATACATTGCATGGCTGTGAGAAAACCTGAAAGGGATAGATGAAGTTAGGAAATGTAACACCTAGTAGACGGGCTTGGAAGTTTTGACAATGCGAAGAGAAGGTTCACCAATGGTTAGGCGAACTATTAGTTCACCGAGATTTAAGCGAATTGGTATTCACCAAGTGTAGTGCAACATATGTTTTTGCTAAACAAATATCAGCAAGAGGGTTTGGTAGTAGCAGGGTACACCAAAAGTTATGGTAAGGGGGTTCACCAATTTCTTTGTGAGATAGGTTCACTAATGTGTTAGCGAGCTGAGGGTTTGCCAGTCTTTTTGGTGAGCTAGGGTTCTCTAGTCTATTTGGCGACCGAGGTTTTCCAGGTTAGTTACGAAGAGTGTTCGCAAGTTAAAGTGTGAATAGGGTTGGCCGGTCAATGATAAGTTAGACTCAAACTAGGAAAAATTAATTTAGTGTATTTATGAATACTTTACGTTTAGGTAACATCTTTCCTAAATCAAGTAGAGTATCCAAAGATATCAAGGACTCTTATGTCTATAAATACTTCATTGAATATTCTACCATCAGAGTATCTGTTCTCAAGTTTAGTTCGTAGCAATCAATGTAAGCCTTTGTCTTGTTAGATGTGATTGTCCACGCTCCCATTGCATGAATTTTGTATGTTTTGTTTTGTCTATGTAATATGTGTGTGTTGTTGCAAACCAGTCGAACCGTCTACTGACCGCCTCTGAACGTACAAACATCCTGAGTAAAAACTCTGCTCAAAATATATATAAAAAAGTGACATCTGCAAGTATACGTGTCAGGTTCTAATATAGTTGCAACGGAGTGAATGAGTACTCCAAGGATCGTACCTGAGGGAGGGGAGCACTAAATTTATTCTAACCTAAGCATAAATAGATCTAATTAGTACTTTGACTGAATTATATTAAGATGAAAAAAAGAAAGAAAGGTTTTTAGGATTCTTACTAATAACAAAAATAAAAAGAAAAGAAATAAACAAATATTGAGAAATGAAATGGTAAAATTTATCAAATCTGAGCTTAGGCAATTAGCTTGCTTTGGTAATCATAATCAACTGCCGCTTCAGGTTTTCTATTCAATCAACTAGTTAATATCCCAGCAGCATCTTCCGATCTTCCACTAGAATAACAAGTCGGTAATAAATACTTATCCTCGACCTCATAGTCGAGACCGGTTTAGGATTAAGGTGTTCACAGGTAGGCCATAACAAATTTGGGTTAATTCCCACCTTAATGACTTCCTAGGATTGTCAGGCCTAGGGTTTAAGGTCTTCATTTCCTAAAACCCTGATCTGCTAAGAGAACCTTACAAAATAGTTAACTAATTATGCTCCACTCACTAATCACCCGTAAGAGGATTAGTTCATCATGGATCTCATAAAAAATATTAACTTGATAGATTGAGTACACATGAATAATAATTCAAGAGTATAAAGTTTAGAAGAAACCTGATTTATATTTAATGTAATGCAAAATCCTTACAGAGTTTGATCAAATGCACAAATCTGATTACTTCCACCTAAGCAAATAACAAAGATTGAAATAAACCTAAAGCCTAATAAGAGAAAAAGACTAAATACTAAATCTAAGAAGAAAATTATACAATATGGAAGTTGTCCATAACATGTGATAATTGAGCCTATTAATATACTTTATAGTGGTCATCATCCTTTGTAACACCCCGAACCCGAGACCGACACCGGAGTCGGACACGAGATGTTAACAAACTTTGAAAAATTTTTCCAGACACTGCCCAGTCTGAGTACTAGTCGCTTCAAAAATCATATCTTGAGTTTCACAACTCAAAAATCAGTTTTGTGATTTTTCCCTGAAACTAGACTCATGTCCCCACCTATGTATTTTTTTCTAGAATTTTTGGTCGGGCCAATTAGTACAGTTTATTAGTCAAAGTCTCCCATGTTACAGGGGTCGACTACACTGACCTTTTCCCATTACGACTGGGATATCTCTCTGCACAGAGCTTCAATACTGATGCCGTTTGTTTCTATGGAAACTAGACTCAGAGAGGAATCCATACATATATGGTATGACCCCTAATTATCTCTGGTCAATTTATAGTGAATTTCCAAAGGCGGAACAGTGAATCCAGAAACTGTTCTGGCCCTGTTACACAAGAACCCGAATATCTCTTTCTGTACTGTTCCTATAATTGTTTCGTTACTTCCATATGAAAGTAGATTCATCAAGGTTCGATTACATAATTTATTCACTATTTAATTCCACTCCTACGAATTCTTGTGATTTTTCCAATCCACACCACTGCTGCTATCAGCTTCTGTTTTCAAAGTGAACCTTACCTAATTTGGGGTTTCATGGACCAACTAGGGCCTTGTCATACATAAGCCCACATATGATCATACTTAGCCATTCTAGTGGCTGATCATTTGCTCAACACTTCCATTCCAACATAGTTACATCATGAAACCATCTATACATTCATAAATACGAATGGTCTAATGCCATACTCCACTTCTACAAGCCATTTTCGCATGGCTGTACACTTATACATTTCATAAAGTACTCGAAAGACAACAATGGGTAGTCCTATACATGCCATATCAAAATTCAACCAAAATAGTACCCAAAAGAGCCTTTGATAGTGTGGGCGACTTCGACTTCAAGATCCCGAGTCCGATAGCTGGAGAACCAAAAATCTATAAAACAGAGGAGCAATGTAACGAGTAAGCAATTTATGCTTAGTAAGTTTGAGCAAGGAATTCCAGCATGCACAAAGAATAGCACACATTTAGCTAAACGGAATATTTCATAATACGCAATTTACCGATATCAAACTTGCTTCACAACATTAATAACCCTTATGTACATACACAATAAACTAACTTGGCCGAAGGCCGGTAGCTCGTTTATCAACTGAGCGAACATTTATTGTAAGGGCTCGATTAAATTCAACACATACGTAACATATCCCCATATTGGGATGTTTTTCGAGTATTCGCTGGAATTTTACAGCAAGCTCATTCATTACCAAATCACGTACCTTCGGGATTTAACCGGATATAGCTCCTCGTTCAAATGCCTTCGGGACATAGCCCGGTTTTAGTAACTCACACAATGCCTTCGGGACATAACCTGGATTTAACAACTCGCACGAATGCCTTCGGGACTTAACCCGGATTTAATAACTCGCACGTATGCCTTCGGGACTTAACCCGGATTTAATAACTCGCACGAATGCCTTCGGGACTTAACCCGGATTTAATAACTCGCACGAATGCCTTCGGGACTTAACCCGGATTTAGTATCTCGCACAAAGGCCTTCGGATCTTAATCCGGATATATTCACTTAGCACAAAGCCTTCGGGACTTAGCCCGGACAGCATTCAATTAATCATGCACATCTAACAATAATTCATAGCACATTCATATTTCATTTTCGTTTACGAAACTCAAACACAAGGCACATATTGTCCTTGCACATTCGGCTCAATAGCCACACATAGAGCATGATTTAATCACATCGAAATTTAAGATCTCTTACTCAAGAACTTACCTCGGGTGTTGTCGAACGATTCCGCTAGCTATTCAACCACTTTTTCCTTCCCTTTATCGGTTTTATTTCCCCTTTGCTCTTGAGCTTAATCAAACAAATAAATTGATTTCATCATTTTAGGCATCAAAAGATGAACACAAGGCACTTAGCCCATATTTATACATTAGACATTAAAGTCTCATACATGCAAAAATCATGCATCAACACAACATATTAGCTAATTTCTTTCCCCTTGGCCGAATATGCATGTCCATTTTTGGGGTCGATTTCAACACTTAATACACACATATACACACTAGTAAAGCATCCTCCCCCTTTTCATCGATTTAACACATGCATTGCTCATCAACATGCAAAGTTACATTCGGCCTTAGCACACATCTTGCTAGCCGATTCTTCTCCCTTTAGCAACCAATGCACATATGTGCTCACACAAAAATGCTAAAAAGGAGGTTCAAGAATCATCAAGCCATCATCACATGCATCATTAACAAGCTTCATATTTTGCATGCAATGGCATTAACACAACCTCCACCTAGGCCGAATCTTAACTTATCCTCATGCCTCATCACCACAACATCAAACACCAACCAAGAATGATGCATCCATGGTCAAGTGCCATTTCCATCACATAGCAAGATTTAGACCATGGGCTAGGTAGAACTCAAGCTAACAACTAAAACATGCATGCATCTCATGGAACATCATTAAACATACCTTGGCCTAGCTACATGCATGGCCGAATCTCTTCACCTTTCTTCTTCTTTCCTCCTTAAAATTTTTGGCCAAGGATGAACCAAAGGATGAGAAATTTTTTTCTTTGTTTTTCTTTCTAATTTAGGCTAAAATGGAGGTGAGAAAGGATGAACACAAACTTTTCTCCTTTCCTCTCTTGAGCTCACGGCAATGGGGGGACAAACACCACACACACATTTTTTTTTCTTTTGTTTTCCATTTCTTTATTACCCATACTCCTTATTTTATTCTTCCACTAACAAAACATGTTTCATGACATGTTTTGCCCATCCTTCCTTGTCATGGCCGGCCACTACTCATTAGGGGGGGAATTTGACATGCAAGTCCCCCCCTTTGTCCACATGCACTAGTAGGTCCTCACACATTGACCTATCACATTTTAGAATTTTCTCACATAAGTCCTATTGACTAAATTCACATGAAATCAACCCAATTGAAGCTTGAAATTTTCACACATTCATAATTACATATTCTACACAATAAGTATCACATTCAAACATTTCGGTGACTCGGTTTAGCGGTCCCGAAACCACTTCCCGACTAGGGTCAACTTTGGGCTGTCACAACTCTCCCCCACTTAAGAAATTTTCGTCCCCGAAAATCTTACCGGTAAATAGGTTTGGGTATCGTTCTTTCATCGAGCTCTCGGTCTCCCAAGTAGCTTCCTCGATCCCGAGTTTGAGCCATAACACCTTTACTAGCGGAACTCTTTTGTTTCGCAACTCCTTCACTTCACTAGCTAGGATACGCATCGGTTCTTCTTCATAGCTCATGTCGACTTGAATTTCAACCTCTGATGGGCTAATTATATGCGATGGATCAGATCGATAGCGTCGAAGCATCGAAACATGAAAGACATCATGAATCTTTTCAAGCTCCGGGGGCAAAATCAATCTATACGCAACCGGACCAACTCGTTCGGAGATTTCGTACGGCCCAATGAATCTTGGGCTCAACTTGCCCTTACGGCCGAACCTGAGTATCTTTTTCCAAGGTGAAACCTTAAGGAACACTTTGTCTCCCACCTGATACTCGATGTCTTTTCGTTTCAAATCTGCGTACGATTTCTGACGATCCGTGGATACCTTCAGACTTTCACGGATTACCTTTACCTTCTGTTCAGCATCTCTAATCAAATCAACTCCGAAAATTTTGCTTTCACCGAGCTCGGTCCAAAACAATGGTGTACGGCATTTACGACCGTACAAAGCCTCATAAGGTGCCATCTTAATACTTGATTGAAAACTATTGTTGTAAGCGAATTCAATCAAAGGTAAATACCGTTCCCATGAACTACTGAACTCGAGGATGCAACATCTCAACATATCCTCAAGTATCTGAATTATCCGCTCGGATTGACCATCGGTTTGGGGGTGAAAAGCAGTGCTAAAATGCAACTTGGTACCCAGAGCTTCTTGCAATTTCTTCCAAAATCGTGAGGTGAATCTCGGATCTCTATCCGACACGATAGAAACAGGTACCCCGTGTAATCTCACAATTTGATAAACGTACAATTCAGCTAGTTTATCCAATGAAAAATCCGTACGTACGGGGATGAAATGAGCCGACTTAGTCAGTCTATCAACAATAACCCATATCGCATCCTTCTTACTTGCTGACAAAGGCAGTCCGGACACAAAGTCCATTGTGACTCGATCCCATTTCCACTCGGGTATCATGATCGGCTGGAGTAATCCTGAAGACACTTGATGTTCCGCGTTCACTTGTTGACATATTAAACATCTCGAAACAAAGTCAGAGATGTCCCGTTTCATACCATGCCACCAAAATTGACGTTTCAAATCGTTGTACATTTTCGTACTCCCTGGGTGAATTGACATTTGGCTACAATGGGCTTCGTTCAGAATCATCGAAATGAGTTCCGAATTCCTTGGAACACACAAATGATTTCTGAACCTCAAACAATCATCATCATCAATTTGAAACTCCGATTCCTCGTTCGGAAAACACTTAGACCGTTTTGCAACCAATTCATCATCGACTTTCTGAGCTTCACGAATTTGGTGAGTCAATAATGGTTTAGCTTTTAATTCAGCTACTAACACACTGTCTGGTAAAACAGACAAATGCACGTTCATCGCTCGTAAAGCAAACAATGACTTCCGGCTTAAGGCGTCCGCAACCACGTTAGCCTTTCCCGGGTGGTAATCAATGACAAGCTCATAATCTTTCAACAACTCAAGCCAACGTCTTTGTCGCAGATTCAAGTCTAGTTGAGTCATCAAATATTTGAGACTTTTGTGATCCGAAAATACATGGCACTTCTCACCAAACAGATAATGTCGCCATATTTTTAAAGCAAACACGATGGCAGCTAGTTCGAGATCATGGGTCGGATAATTCCTCTCGTGTGGCTTCAATTGTCTCGATGCATAGGCCACGACTCGACCTTCTTGCATCAATACGCGACCCAACCCAAGTAGGGATGCGTCACTATAAATGACAAACTCTTTACCTGATTCGGGTTGCACCAAAATTGGAGCTTCAGTCAAATGAGTTTTCAGTTGGTTGAAACTTTTCTGACATTTCTCCGTCCACTCGAACTTAACATCCTTTTGAAGTAGCTTCGTCATTGGTGTGGCTATCATCGAGAAACCTTTCACAAATCGTCGGTAATAACCGGCGAGCCCCAAAAAGCTCCGAACTTCAGTAATATTTCTCGGAGGTTTCCAGTCAAGTATGGCTGAAATTTTGTTCGGGTCAACTCGAATACCCGACGCGGATACCACATGACCCAAGAAGCTAACCTCTCTTAACCAGAACTCACACTTACTGAACTTAGCATATAACTGCTTATCCCGCAAAATTTGCAGCACTAGCCTCAGATGCTCAGCATGTTCGGTCTCATCTCTTGAATAGACCAAAATGTCATCAATGAACACAACTACGAACTGATCCGAATACGGTCTGAAGATCCGATTCATCAAATCCATAAATACCGCAGGGGCATTAGTGAGCCCAAACGGCATCACTAAGAATTCGTAGTGACCATATCTCGTTCTGAAGGCAGTTTTGGGAATATCTGGATCTCGAATTCGCAACTGATAATAGCCGATCTCAATCTATTTTGAGAACACTGAGGCTCCTTCAGTTGGTCGAACAAATCATCGATGCGCAACGGATATTTGTTCTTATCGTCACTTTATCAGCTGACGATAGTCAATGCACAACCTCATGGTTCCGTCCTTCTTTTTCACGAACAATACTGGTGCACCCCAAGGTGAGAAACTTGGTCGAGCGAAACCTCTCTCCGTCAGTTCTTGCAACTAGCTTTCAACTCCTTTAACTCGGTTGGTGCCATACGATACGGAGCTATCGAAATCGGCGTAGTCCCAGGTACAAGCTCAATACCAAACTCTACCTCCCGAACATGTGGTAAACCCGGTAATTCTTCCGGAAAAACATCCGGGTATTCACAAACCACCGGCACAGATTCGGGTTTCTTTTCTAATTCTTTGTCATCAAGCACATATGCAAGGTATGCTTCGCACCCTTTTCTTACATATTTCTGTGCCAACATTGCTGATATTACAGCTGGCATCCCTCCAAGTCCGCAGACTCAATTCGGACTACTTCGTTATTTGCGCACCTCAAATCAATAGTCTTGCTCTTGCAATTCACAATCGCATTATGTGCAGTCAACCAATCCAACCCAAGGATAACATCAAATTCATCAAACGGCAAAAGCATCAAGTCCGCTGGAAAATAGGAACCTCGAATTTTCCAGGGGACATTTCTTACACACTTTGTCGACAAGCACGTAACGACCCAAGGGATTTGACACCCGAATTACAAACTCAGTAGACTCAATAGATAAATTCTTACTGGATGCTAAGGTTTCACATATGTAAGAATGGGTAGAACCGGGGTCAATCAAAGCAATTACATTAGTATCAAAGAGGGTGAATGTACCGGTAATAACATCAGGCGAAGAAGCATCCTCGCGGGCACGTATAGCATAAGCTCTAGCAGGCGCACGGGCTTCGGATCTGGTTATATCATCTCTAGATCCTCTCTGACCACCACCAGCATTGCCCATATTTCCAGATGGTCTACCTCGAGCAGTGGTAGCACCCGGTCTCCCACTCTGATTTGCATTCTGTCCCGACAACCTCGGGCAATCTTTAATGAAGTGGTCCACTGATCCGCATTGTAACAGGAGCGGTCAGGAAATCTACAACTCCCCGAATGCCATTTACCGCAATATCGGCATTTCGTCCTGTCTCGACGTTCATTCCAACACTGGCGACCGAAGTGCCTCGTGTACCCACAGGGGGTCGATCACGATCTCGTCCAAAAAGGCCCGAAGTGCCTCTAAACTGGCCTGCATCATCTCGAATCTCTTCGATGTCTGTTGAAGAGACCTCCCGAGGATGTTTTACGAAACTCTCCAGTTCCCTCATCAACTCTTTGCTTTCTTTTCTAAGCTCTTCGGCTTTACAAGCTCGTTCAACAAGTACCACGAACTCTTGTATTTCAAGAACGCCAACGAACATTTTTATATCTTCATTCAGCCCATCCTCGAAGCGTTTACACATAACAGCTTCGGACGAAACACATTCCCGAGCGTATTTGCTAAGTCTAACAAATTTCGCTCGTAATCAGTAACCGACATGGAGCCTTGCTTAAGCTCAAGAAATTCCTTCGTTTTGATCAACAAATCTTGACTGATATACTTTTTCCGAAACTCAGTTTGGAAAAACTCCCAAGTTACTTGCTCTCGGGGCACAATAGAAGTCAGAGTACTCCACCAATAGTAGGCAGAATCACGTAGCAAGGAGATAGCACACTTTAGGCATTCATCGGGTGTACAAGATAGCTCATCGAGTACCCGGATAGTGTTGTCCAGCCAAAATTCAGCTTGCTCGGCATCATCGCTATCCATAGCCTTAAATTCAGTAGCCCATGTTTTCGGATTCTGTCAACTGGGGCTTATGTGACCTTATTTGGTCCGTTACCGGCGGTATTGTAGGTGCGGGGGTAGTATTTGTTCGGGAATGGAGGTTGTGGAACAGCCATATTAGTTCGAATGTATTGGTTAAACCAATCATTCATCACGCTATAGAATGCTTGTCAGCTTCATCATTCTGATTACTAGCATTAGGTTGAGAGTTGGGCACTGTCCCTTGTACTGAGCAGGCGCTACACTCTCAGATCATCAGCTACCTCCGGTCACGATCGGGGATCCATTACTATAAATAAACACATTTACAATTGTCGGAAATCACCACACTATCAAGTAATTCACATAAAATGGCATGTATAGGCTAGACCCAAAACATTACGGTAGTCCTAGAATCGACTAAACCGTAGCTCTGATACCAATAAAATGTAACACCCCAAACCGAGACCGACACCTACACGAGATGTTACAAACTTTGAAAA
>NC_053435.1:62819518-62871121 GCF_007990345.1 Gossypium hirsutum
AGCCCGGATATCATTCAAATGCTATGCACACATATATCAACAATCATGACACATCCATATTTCACTTCGTTACTAAGCTCAAACACAAAGCATTTATTAAACCTTTCCAATTTCGGCTCAATAGCCACACACAAAGGCATGATTTCAGTTGGCTTTATAACATAGTCTCTATGCACATTCGACTATCCATCATAGTATGACTAATCATTTCAATATAATTCAAGTAGGGTCATTACTCGAAGACTTACCTCGGATGTTGTCGAACGACTTCAATGGCTATTCAATTACTTTTTCCTTCCCTTTATCGGATTTAGTTCCCCTTTGCTCTTGAGCTTAAGTTCAACAAATTTTAAAATAGTCATTAATCGACTATTCAAGTATTACTTTCAGAATAATATATATATTGATTCGACTTTCACACACATAGATTATAATAAGCTTTATAAAAATCAATAAATAATTCATTAGCAAATTTTCAATAATGTTTACAACAAAATCACATATTCACTACGAGCTGTTTTCCTGAGCAGCAGTCACTAAATTATTTATAACTGGAGCTAAAAACTCCAAATCACTTGCCGTTAATTTTCCTGAATATAACTCATACATCTTCCATCCATAAAATTTCAGAATTTTAGGCTTGCCAATCAATACCAGATTTTTCTTAAAGTTTCCCCTTTTCACTGTTTGACTAATCTGACACTCTTCACTACGAATCAAATTCTCACTTACAGAATTCAAATGTGTTGTATTTGATTTCATTTGAAACTAGACTCATTAAGGATCTAAGCATATAAATTTTATATTATAACCATTTTTGTACAATTTATAATGATTTTCTAAAACAGAACAGAGGATTACAGTGTCATTCTACGCTGTCTCACACAACTTTAAGTATCTCATTATCGGAAATTCCTTTGCTTACACGGTTTCTTTTATAAGAAACTAGACTCATTAATCTTTAATTTCATGTCTCATTCAGCCTCTAATTCAAATCCATAAATTTATGGTGATTTTCTAAAGTCACGTTACTACTGCTGTCCCCAAGCAGATTATTACCATATCAAACACTAACATTTGCATTTCACCTTACTAGCTAGCTTAGCAAACCTTAATTTACTACTTCATGCCAAACCAAAGATCACATTCGGCACTTTCATCCACCATTCCACCAAGCATGTAATATTCAAACACAACCAAACTCACATTCGGCCCTAGCTCATAACAAGGTAGCCGATTCTTTTTCCTTAGTGTCTAATGCTCACCTATGATTCTTTTGTAGTTCAAACACTCCTCTATCATCATTCACCTAACTTTAACATGAAACAACAAAACTCACCATTTCTCATCCAAATAACATGAACAACAACCATTTCTTGAACATTTTCTCATGACCGATTGCTCATGTTACCAACAAGATTCAAGATTTGAACATGGGCTAACTAAGGGACTTAGTAACTAGCTTAATACATTCAAAAATTTCCAAAAGCTACCATGCATTACATACCTTATTCAAGACTAGAAGGAGTGGCCGAATGTTTTACTTCCCCTTCCCCCTTCTTCTTAGCATTTTCGGCCAAGGATGAAGATGAAAAGGATGAACACATTTTTTCTCCTTTCTTTTCTTTAGCTCACGGCTAGCAAGAACATGAATGATGATCTTTTTTTTTTTCATTACTTTTCTTTTATTCTCTCTTTTATTTATTTTATTACTAACATTTTATGACACAAAATAACATATTTTATTTGTGCCATACTTATGCCATAATTTCAATATAATAAAAAAATTGCACAAATGCTTATCATGCCCATCATGGCCGGCCACTAGGTTTTAAGGTGGGAAATTTGACATGCAAATCCACCTATTTCATACTATAAGTTATTTGGCCACTATAAATTAGCCCATAGCATTTGCAAAAATTTTCACATGAGTCATTTTTCATAATTTCACTCACAATTGGCAAAATCAAAGCATGAAATTTTCACACATGCACTTTCACATGAAATAAACATAGAATATAACATCTAATTATTTTTGTGACTCGGTTTAGTGGTCCCGAAACCACTTTTCGACTAGGGTCAATTTAGGGCTGTCACAACTCTCCCCACTTAAGAAATTTTCGTCCCCGAAAATCTTACCGATAAATAGGTTTGGGTATCGTTCTTTCATCGAGCTCTCGGTTTCCCAAGTAGCTTCCTCGATCCCGTGTTTGAACCATAACACCTTAACTAATGGAACCCTTCTGTTTCGCAACTCTTTCACTTCACGAGCTAGGATACAAATCGGTTCTTCTTCATAACTCAAGTCAGATTGAATTTCAACTTCAGAGGGATTAATCACATGTGACGGATCGGATCTATAACGTCGAAGCATCGAAACATGAAAAACGTTGTGAATCCTTTCAAGTTCAGGGGGTAAAATCAATCTATACGCCACTGGACCAATTCTTCGGATATTTCATACGGCCCAATGAACCTGGGACTCAATTTGCCCTTACGGCCAAATCTGAGTACCTTTTTCCAAGGCGAAACTTTAAGAAACACTTTATCTCCAACCTGATATTCAATGTCTTTTCTTTTCAAATCCGCATACGACTTTTGACGATCTGTGGCTACCTTCAGACTTTCACTTGTTGACATATTAAACATCTCAAAACAAAATCGGAGATGTCTCGTTTCATACCATGCCACCAAAATCGACGTTTCAAATCGTTGTACATTTTCGTACTCCCCGGGTGAATTGACATTCGGCTACAATGGGCTTCGTTCAGAATCATCGAAATGAGTTCCGAATTCCTTGGAACACACAAACGACTTCTGAACCTCAAACAATCATCATCATCGATTTGAAACTCTGATTCCTTGTTCGGAACACACTCAGCCCGTTTTGCAACCAATTCATCATCGACTTTCTGAGCTTCACGAATTTGATGAATCAATAATGGTTTGGCTTTTAATTCAGCTACTAACACATTGTCGGGTAGAACAGACAAGTGTACATTCATCGCTCGCAAAGAAAATAGTGATTTCTGGCTTAAGGCGTCCGCAACCACATTAGCCTTTCCCGGGTGATAATTAATGACCAGCTCATAATCTTTCAACAACTCAAGCCAACGCCTTTGTCGCAGATTCAAGTCTCGCTGGGTCATCAAATATTTGAGACTTTTGTGATCCGAAAATACATGGCACTTCTCACCAAACAAATAATGTCGCCATATTTTCAAAGCAAATACGATGGCAGCTAGTTCGAGATCATGGGTTGGATAATTGCTCTCGTGTGGCTTCAATTGTCTTGACGCATAGGCCACAACTCGACCTTCTTGCATCAATACGCAACCCAACCCAAGTAGGGATGCGTCACTATAAATGACAAACTCTTTGCCTGATTCGGGTTGCACTAAAATTGGAGCTTCAGTCAAATGAGTTTTCAGTTGATCGAAATTTTTCTGACATTTCTCTGTCCATTCGAACTTAACATCCTTTTGAAGTAGCTTCGTCATTTGTGTGGCTATCATCGAGAAACCTTTGACAAATCGTCGATAATAACCGGCGAGTCCCAAAAAGCTCCGAACCTCAGTAATATTTCTCGGAGGTTTCCAGTTAAGTATGGCTGAGATTTTGTTCGGGTCAACTCGAATACCCGATGCGGATATCACATGACCCAAGAAGCTAACCTCTCTTAACCAGAACTCACACTTACTGAACTTAGCATATAACTGCTTATCCCGCAAAATTTGTAACACTAGCCTCAGATGCTCGGCATGTTCGGTCTCATCTCTTGAATCGACCAGGATGACATCAATGAACACAACTACGAACCGATCCAAATATGGTCTGAAGATCCGATTCATCAAATCCATAAATACCGCAGGGGCATTAGTGAGCCCAAACGGCATCACTAAGAATTCGTAGTGACCATATCTCGTTCTGAAGGCAGTTTTGGGTATGTCCGAATCTCGAATTCGCAACTGATAATAGCCCGATCTCAAATCTATTTTTGAGGACACTGAGGCTCCCTTCAGTTGGTCGAACAAATCATCGATGCGCGGTAATGGATATTTGTTCTTTATCGTCACTTTATTCAGTTGACGATAGTCAATGCACAACCTCATGGTTCCGTCCTTCTTTTTCACGAACAATACTGGTGCACCCCAAGGTGAGAAACTTGGTCGAGCAAAACCTCTATCCGTCAATTCTTGCAACTGAGCCTTCAACTCTTTTTACTCGGTTGGTGCCATACGATACGGAGCTATCGAAATCGGCGTAGTTCCAGGTACAAGCTCAATACCAAACTCTACCTCCCGAACAGGTGGTAAACCCAGTAATTCTTCAGGAAAAACATCCGGGTATTCACAAACCACCGGCACAGATTCGGGTTTCTTTTCTAATTCTTTGTCATCAAGTACATACGCAAGGTATGCTTCGCAACCTTTTCTTACATATTTCTGTGCCAACATTGAGGATATTACAGCTGGCAACCCATCCAAGTCCGCCGGAAAACAGGAACCTCGGATTACTAGGGGACATTTCTTACACACTTTGTCGACAAGCACGTAACGACTCAAGGGATTTGACACCCGAATTACGAACTCAGTAGACTCAATAAGTAAAGTCTTACTGGATGCTAAGGTTTCACGTATGTAAGAATGAGTAGAACCGGGGTCAATCAAAGCAATTACATTAGTATCAAAGAGAGTAAAAGTACCGGTAATAACATCAGGCGAAGAAGCATCCTCGCGGGCACGTATAGCATAAGCTCCAGCAGGCGCACGAGCCTCGGATCTGGTCGTAGCATCTCTAGATCCTCTCTGACCACCACTAGCATTGCCTGTATTTCTAGATGGTCTACCTCGAGCAGTGGTAGCACCCGGTTTCTCACTCTGATTTACATTCTGTTCAGACATCCTCGGGCAATCTTTAATGAAGTGGTCAACTGATCCACACTTGTAACAGGAGCGGTCATGGAATCTACAACTCCCCGAATGCCATTTACCACAATATCGACATTCTGTTCTGTCTCGGTGTTCATTCCCAACACTGGCGATCGAAGTGCCTCGGGTACCCATAGGGGGTCGATCACGATCTCGTCTAAAAAGGCCCGAGTGCCTCTAGACCGACCCACATCATCTCGAAATTTCTTCGATGCCTGTTGAAGAGACTTTCCCAAGGATCTTTTACGAAACTCTCCAGTTCTCACATCAACTTTTTGTTTTTCTATTCTAAACTCTTCGGCTTTACAAGCTCGCTCGACATTGTCGCTATCCGTAGCCTTAAATTATGTAGCCCCATGTTTTCGGATTTTGTCAACTGGGGGCTTATTTGTCCTTATTTGGTCAGTTACCGGAGGTATTGTAGGTGCAGGGGTTGTATTAGTCGGGAATGGAGGTTGTGGAACAGCCGTATTTGTTCGAATGTATTGGTTAAACCAATCATTCATCACGCTATAGAAAGCTTGTCTAGCTTCATCATTCGGGTTACTAGCATTCGGTTGAGAGTCCGCTGGCGCTGTCCCTTGTGCGGGAGCAGGCGCTACACTCTCAAGATCATCAGCTACCACTCGGTCGGGATCGGGATCCATTACTATAATTAAACACATTTGCAAATGTCAGAAATCACCACACTATCAGATAATCACATAAAATGGCATGTATAGCTAGACCCAACGCATTACGGTAATCCTAGAATCGACTAAACCGTGGCTCTGATACCAATCAAATGTAACACCCCGAACCCGAGACCGACACCGGAGTCGAACACGAGGTGTTAACAGACTTTAAACCCCTTATAAAAATATTTCCCAGACGCTGCCCAATCTGCGTACTAGTCGCTTTAAAAATCATATCTCTAGTTTCACAACTCGAAAATCAGTTTCGTGATTTTTTCCTCAAACTAGACTCATATTCCCATCTACATATTTTTTTCTAGAATTTTTGGTCAGGCCAATTAGTACAGTTTATTAGTTAAATTCCCCCATGTTACAGGGATCGACTACACTGACCTTTGCGCATTACGACTTGGATATCTCCCTGCACAGAGCTTCAATACTGATGCCGTTTGTTTCTATGGAAACTAGAATCAGATAGGAATCTATACATATATGGTATGACTCCTAATTATCTCTGGTTAATTTATAATGAATTTCCAAAGTCGGAACAGGGAATCCAGAAACCGTTCTGGCCCTGTCTCACGAGAACCTGAATATCTCTTAACATACTGTCCATATCATCGTTTCGTTACTTTCCTATGAAAATAGATTCATCAGGGTTCGTTTACATAATTTATTCACTATTTAATTCCATTCCTACTATTTTTAGTGATTTTCCAAATCTACATCACTGCTGCTGTCAGCATCTGCCTTTAAGGTAGACTTTACCTATTTCATAGTTTCCATGATTCAACTAGCCCTTTTAGCATGAGTAGCACAAATGATGATGGTGATTAACCATTCCCATGGCCAATCCTTGTCAAGCATATTCACACTAAATGATTATAACATTATACTCAAACATATATAAGCCATTTTTGCATGGCTAACCAAAATTATACAAGTCCAAAGGGTCCATGACCCACAACAAACGGGTAGTCCTATACATGCCATATCCAGAGTTCAACTAAAAGAGTACCAAAAGAGCTTTGATAGTGTGGATGACTTCGACTTCGATGATCCCGAATCCGATAGCTAACGAACAATATCTATAAAACAGAGAGCCAAAGCAACGGGGTAAGCATTTTAAAGCTTAGTAAGTTTCAAGTAATGAAATCGGCTTTGACTAAAGTATTGCATTCACATAGCTAAATAAATCACTTTAATAATTCACATTCTCATAAGCATACTTACTTCACACTTCATCAACATATACACACACAAGGTATCAACCTATCTCAAAGCCGAAAATTCGTTAGTCGATTGAACGAATATTATTTAAAACGAATCGACTTTTTTTTTTTTCAAAGCACATGCAAACATACCTTATCGTTTGGGTTTATCGAGCGTATTAATTGAATTTATTGCAGCACAAAACGCTCACATTCAAACCCAAGTTTCTTCGGAATTTAGCCGGATATAACCACAAGCTCAATTGCCTTCGGGTCTTAACCCGGGTATAGCAACTCGCACGACTGCCTTCGGGTCTTAGCCCGGATATATCAACTTGCACAATTGCCTTCGGGTCTTAGCCCGGATATATCAATTCGCACAAACGCCGTCGGGTCTTAGCCCGGATATATCAGTTCGCACAAATGCCTTTGGGTCTTATCCCGGATATATCAATTCGCACAAATGCCTTCGGGTCTTAGCCCAGATATATCAATTCGCACAAATGCCTTCGGGTCTTATCCCGGATATATCAATTCGCACAAATGCCTTCGGGTCTTAGCCCGGATATATCAATTCGCACAAATGCCTTCGGGTCTTAGCCCGGATATATCAATTCGCACAAATGCCTTCGGGTCTTAACCCGGATATATCAATTCGCACAAATGCCTTCGGGTCTTAGCCCGGATATATCAATTCGCACAAATGCCTTCGGGTCTTAGCCCGGATATCATTCAAATGCTCATGCACACATATATCAACAATCATGACACATCCATATTTCACTTTCGTTACTAAGGCTCAAACACAAAGCATTTATTAAACCTTTCCAATTTCGGCTCAATAGCCACACACAAAGAGCATGATTTCAATTGGCTTTATAACATAGTCTCTATGCACATTCGACTATCCATCATAGTATGACTAATCATTTCAATATAATTCAAGTAGGGTCATTACTCGAAGACATACCTCGGATGTTGTCGAACGACTTCAATGGCTATTCAATTACTTTTTCCTTCCCTTTATCGGATTTAGTTCCCCTTTGCTCTTGAGCTTAAGTTCAACAAATTTTAAAATAGTCATTAATCGACTATTCAAGTATTACTTTCAGAATAATATATATATTGATTCGACTTTCACACACATAGATTATAATAAGCTTTATAAAAATCAATAAATAATTCATTAGCAAATTTTCAATAATGTTTACAACAAAATCACATATTCACTACGAGCTGTTTTCCTGAGCAGCAGTCACTAAATTATTTATAACTGGAGCTACAAAACTCCAAATCACTTGCCGTTAATTTTCCCTGAATATATACTCGTACATATTCCATCCATAAAATTTTCAGAATTTTAGGCTTGGCCAATCAATACCAGATTTTTCTTAAAGTTTCCCCTGTTTCACTGTTTGACTAATCTGACCACTCTTCACTACGAATCAAATTTCTCATTTTACAGAATTCAAAATGTGTTGTATTTGATTTCATTTGAAACTAGACTCATTAATGAGTCTAAGCATATAAATTTTATCTTATAACCATTTTTGTACAATTTATAATGATTTCTAAAAACAGAATAGAGGATTACAGTGTCATTCTGCGCTGTCTCACACAACTTTAAGTATCTCATTATCGGAAATTTTTTTGCTTACACGGTTTCTTTTATAAGAAACTAGACTCATTGAGCTTTAATTTCATGTCTCATTCAGCCTCTAATTCAAATCTATAAATTTATGGTGATTTTCTAAAGTCACGTTACTGCTGCTGTCCCCAAGCAGATTATTACCATATCAAACACTAGCATTTGCATTGCACCTTACTAGCTAGCTTAGCAAACCTTAATTTACTACTTCATGCCAAACCAAAGATCACATTCGGCACTTTCATCCACCATTCCACCAAGCATGTAATATTCAAACACAACCAAACTCACATTTGGCCCTAGCTCATAACAAGGTAGCCGATTCTTTTTCCTTAGTGTCTAATGCTCACCTATGATTCTTTTTGTAGTTCAAACACTCCTCTATCATCATTCACCTAACTTTAACATGAAACAACAAAACTCACCATTTCTCATCCAAATAACATGAACAACAACCATTTCTTGAACATTTTCTCATGACCGATTGCTCATGTTACCAACAAGATTCAAGATTTGAACATGGGCTAACTAAGGGACTTAGTAACTAGCTTAATACATTCAAAAATTTCCAAAAGCTACCATGCATTACATACCTTATTCAAGACTAGAAGGAGTGGCCGAATGTTTTACTTCCCCTTCCCCCTTCTTCTTAGCATTTTCGGCCAAGGATGAAGATGAAAAAGGATGAACACATTTTTTTCTCCTTTCTTTTCTTTAGCTCACGGCTAGCAAGAACATGAATGATGATCTTTTTTTTTTTTCATTACTTTTCTTTTATTCTCTCTTTTATTTATTTTATTACTAACATTTTATGACACAAAATAACATATTTTATTTGTGCCATACTTATGCCATAATTTCAATATAATAAAAAAAATTACACAAATGCTTATCATGCCCATCATGGCCGGCCACTAGGTTTTAAGGTGGGAAATTTGACATGCAAATCCACCTATTTCATACTATAAGTTATTTGGCCACTATAAATTAGCCCATAGCATTTGCAAAAATTTTCACATGAGTCATTTTTCATAATTTCACTCACAATTGGCAAAATCAAAGAATGAATTTTTCACACATGCACTTTCACATGAAATAAACATAGAATATAACATCTAATTATTTTTGTGACTCGGTTTAGTGGTCCCGAAACCACTTTCCGACTAGGGTCAATTTAGGGCTGTCACACTTTTCCTTTTCCTAAGCCGTATTCATGACGGGAAGTCCCATCCGTCAAAGTTGTATGTTGGGTTAGGCTTCGAACGATAGGCCCTTTTGGTGTCGCGTATTGAGGCTCAAATGTTGCTTCATAATCGTCCACACTCCTCTGGACATCCTATTCTTCCATCTCATCCTCGTCCTCCGAGTGTCCCTCCTCCTCTTCAGCTCCATGATAGGGTTGTGTTTGACTGAACATGTCCAGCGAATAATTTGGTGCTCTTAATTCATTCATTCGAGCAAATTCTTGAAGTACCGAGCCTGTCTCCTACATCCATCTAATCATTCCATCAAGTTTTTCTTTGGTGTTCCCACTTACCTCTTTTACTTGAGTGACACTGATAAATCCGTCTTTTCTTTTCTCATCTGGTTCTAATCAATAATCTACTTCCTCTGAAGCTCAACATATTGCTTATATAGTGAATCCCAAATTATGCTATTTGTTGGCTTCATGAACTGGTCATTTTCTCCTATTGGAACTTCTGCTTTTTGACACAGTGCTGTCATGAGGTAAGGAAAGAAAAGCTATTTTTTTGGCTATTCACTCGACGCTTCATCTCACGATAAATCCATTTGCCCACACATATTTTCTTATCCTGCAGATACCATAGAAAAGAATAGGTCTAAAAGTGTTAACGTTCGAAACATTCAATACGGGCGCAATTCAGGTGCCTATGAATTGCATCCATATTTTTGCTACCGAAAACATTATAGTTGATTGAAATTAGTTGGTAAGGTAGCATCCAACCTATAATTCCTTATACCTCCACCCTGAGTCAAATGCTTAAAAACATCTTCCATATTTCTCTAAGGAAGGTAGACCAATGCTAGCAAGGAAGTCTTTTCCATAGTAAGGGACATCACAAAACTCACAAATCTCTCTACGGGTGAGAAATATTTTTCTCCCCTCACTGTTATAGTGTCCCAACTTTAACCTTGTGACAGCCCTAAATTGACCCTAGTCGGAAAGTGGTTTCGGGACCACGAAACCGAGTCTTATAAATAATTAAAGGTTATATTCTGTGTTTATGATGTGCGTAAATGCTTGTGTGATAGTTCCATACTTTAATTTGGTCAGTGTATGTGAAATTTATTAGTAGGGACTTATGTGAGACAATTTAGAAATATGCTAGGCAAGTGTTAAAGTGGCCTATTAATATATGTGGGAAAGTGCTTGTCCTTGCATGTCAAATTAGCCAAATTAAAGCATAGTGGCCGGCCATGCTATGGGTGGAAACATGTCACAAACATGTTATGTTAGTGATGTATGTTAGAAAAAATAAAATAAGGAGCATGGTAATAAAATAATGAAAGGGAATATGATGAAAACAAAGAAAAAAAAGTGTCCATCCTTTTTCATTTCTTTTGGCCGAAAGTTCTAAGGAAGAAGGAAGGAGCTCTTGCTTCATGTTCGGCTTGGAAGAGGATTAGGAAGAGGTTTGGCCATACTTGTATCTAGGTTAAGGTAAGTTTGATGTTGTGCCATGAGATTCATGCATGTTTTTAGTTGTTAGCTTGAGTTCTAACTAGCCCATGGTTTAAATCTTTGCTATGTGAGGGAGATGATACTCGGCCATGGGTGTTGTCTTCTTGGTGGATGTTTGATGTTGTGTTGGTGAGGTATGAAGATGATAAAGTGTGTGTGAGAATTTGAAAAAGGTAGGTCTTAGCAACTTCATGAAGCAATCGGCCATGGTATATCCATAAGTATGATTTATGCTTGTTATGTTACTCATGGTTAAAATGATTCGGCTATGCTTCATGTAAAAATAAAATATACATGTGAATTCGGATATATGTTTATATTTGGTTAATGATTTATCCTTGTGAAGTATAAATTTGTAACATGATTTGAGTTGGAAGTTATTATAATGTATTTGTGCATTCGGGTATATGATGAAAATATATGAAATGGTTATAATCAACCTTATGATTCGGCTCTTGCACATATATATATGTTTGCACATGATGTATTGGTATGCCATTTATGGGTGGTATTAAGTATATAATTGGCCTCAACATATACATGCATACTCGGCCACATGAGAAGATTAGTGTTGCTTGTATTCGGTTAGAGGCAAGCATATTGATGCCTTTATCTTGGTTTAGACAATCGGCTAAAAGGGAGTGTGGGTTAATATGTTGAGTTGATGCATGATTTCACATGTATGTGACTTTAATGTCTAATGTATATATATGGGCTAAGTACCTTGAGTTCCTCTTTTCGATGCTCAAATGATTAAATCAATTTATTTGTTAAATTAAGCTCAAGAGCAAAGGGGAACTAAATCCGATAAAGGGAAGGAAAAAGTGGTCGAATAGCCATCGAAATCGTTTAACAACATCCGAGGTAAGTTTTCGAGTAACGAGACTTAGTTACCGATTTGATTAAGTCATGATGTATGAGCATAACAAATATGCGGTGATATGATGATTCTACTTGAATCATATGTTGAGTTAATTAGTCTATACGTATGATGGGTAGCCGTATGTGCATAGAGATAGTGTCATAAAGCAAATTAAACCATGCTGTTTGTATATGGCTAGTGAGCCAAAAATGGGATTGCTTAATACATGACGTGTGTTTGAACTCCAACTATGAAAATGAAATATAGATGTGTCATGATTTATTGATATGTGTATGAATATTTGGATGATAATCAGGCTAAGTCCCGAAGGCATCTGCACTAGTGACTAGTTCCGGGCAAGTCCCGAAGGCATTTGTGCGAGTTACTAAATCCGGGCTAAGTCCCGAAGGCATTTGTGTGAGTTACTAAATCCGGGCTAAGTCCCGAAGGCAATTGTGCGAGTTACTCTAACCGGGCTATGCCCCGAAGGCATTTGAGCGAGTAGCTATATCCGGTAAAATTCTGAAGGTACGTGATTTGGGAATGAGCGATCTGCTGTAATAATTTCAATTAATACGCTCGTAAAAACTCAACAACGAGGTATGTGTTGTACATGCATTGGATTAATTGATTCCTCTTAAATAGTATTCGCTCAGTCGATTAAGGAGCTTCCGGTTTTGGTTAAGTTGATCCCTTATGTATGAGTATAAGGGTTGGAAATGTGAAGTAGGACTGATTTTTGAGAATATATGTGTATATGAAATTATCCGTTTAGTTATATGAATGCTATACTTCAGTTGAGCCTAATTCCATTGCTCAAAACTTACTAAGCATTAAATGCTTACTCCGTTCTTTGAATCTCTGTTTTATAGATTTTGGTTCATCAGCTATCGGACTCGGGATTATTGAAGTCGAAGTCTCCCACACTATCAAAGCCCCTTTTGGTACACTTTTGGTTGAACTTTGAAATGGCATGTATAGGACTACCCTTTTTGTTGTTGGTCATGGACCCTTTGGTTTTGTATAAATTTCGATAGCCATGCGAAAATGGCTTATATACACTTTGAGCTTAATATTATAATCGTCTTGTATGATGTTCATTAAGAGGTATGGAAATGTTTGGGAACGATTAGCCATTGGAATGGTTAATCATGATCATATTTTGTGCTATATATGAAAAAGGGCTAGTTGAATCATGGAAACTATGTAATAGGTAAAGTCTACCTTAAAAATAGATGCTGATAGCAGCAGTGATGTGAATGTGAAAAATCACTAAAAATAGTAGGAATGGAATTAAATAGTGAGTAAATTATGTAATCGAACCTTGATGAATCTATTTTCATAGGAAAGTAAAGAAACGATCATATGAATAGTATGTTAAGAGATATTTAAGCTTTCGTGAGACAGGGCCAGAACGGTTTCTGGATTCCCTGTTCCGACTTTGAAAATTCATTATAAATTAACCGGAGATAATTATAAGTCATGCCATATATATATAGATTTCTTTTCGAGCCTAGTTTCTATAGAAATAAATGGCATCAGTATTGAAGCCCTGTACAGGGAGATATCCAAGTCGTAATGTGCAAAGGTCAGTGTAGTCGAACCCTTAAAAAGGGGAGACTTTAGCTAATAAACTGTACTAATTTGCTCAACCAAAAATTCTAGAAAAAAATTTGTAGATGAACATATGAGCCTAGTTTCAGGAAAAATTTACGGAACTGGTTTTAGAGTTTTGGAACTTGAGATATGATTTTTAAAGTGACAGTGACGCAGTTAGCCAGCTCGTCTGGAAATTTAAAATGGACTGTGCAAATAAGTGATTTAAGTCTGCGAACCCCTCGTGTTTGACTCCGGCAACGGTCTTGGGTACGGGGTGTTACAATTTTATTGGTATCAGAGCTACGGTTTAGTCGATTCTAGGACTACCGTAATACGTTTGGGTCTAGCTATACTTGCCATTATGTGATTATTTGATAGTGTGGTGATTTCTGACAATTGAAAATGTGTTTATTTATAGTAATGGGTCCCGATCCCGACCGAGCGGTAGCTGATGATCTTGAGAGTGTAGCGCCTGCTCCCGCACAAGGGACAGCTCCGGCGGACTCTCAACCTAATGCTAGTAATCCGAATGATGAAGCTAGACAAGCTTTTTATAGCGTGATGAATGATTGGTTCAATCAATACATTCGAACTAATACGGCTGTTCCACAACCTCCATTCCTGACAAATACCACCCCCGCACCTACAATACCTCCGGCAACTGACCAAATAAGGTCAAATAAACCCCCAGTTGACAGAATTCGAAAACACGGGGCTACTGAATTTAAAGCTACGGACAGCGATGATGCCGAGCAAGCTGAATTTTGGTTGGACAACACTATCCGGGTACTCGATGAGCTATCTTGCACACCTGATGAGTGCCTAAAGTGTACTATCTCCTTGCTACGTGATTCTGCCTACTATTGGTGGAATACGTTGACTTCTGTTGTGCCCAGAGAGCAAGTAACTTGGGAGTTTTTCCAAACCGAGTTTCGGAAAAAGTATATCAGTCAGAGATTTATGGATCAAAAACGGAAGGAATTTCTTGAACTTAAACAAGGTTCCATGTCGGTTACCGACTATGAACGAAAATTTGTAAGGCTTACCCGGTACGCGCGGGAATGCATTTCTTCAGAAGCCGTGATGTGTAAACGTTTCGAGGATGGGCTGAATGATGATATAAAGTTGTATGTTGGCATTTTGGAAATCCGAGAATTTGTGGCGCTTGTCGAGCGGGCTTGCAAAGCCGAGGAGCTCAGTATGGAGAAAACAAAAGCTGAGGTGGAAGCAAAGGAGTTTCGTAAGAGGTCTTCGGGGAAGCCCTTCCCACAGTCATCGAAGAAATTTAGAGATGGCTTAGGCCGATCTAGAGACACTTCGGGCTTATCTAAACGAGATCGCGATCGACCCCCTGTGAGTGCACGAGTCACTTCGGTCGCCAGTGTTGGAAATGATCGTCGAGACAGAACGGAGTGTCAATATTATGGTAAATGGCACTCGGGGAGTTGTAAATTCCATGACCGCTCCTGTTACAAGTGCGGGTCAACTGACCACTTTATTAAAGATTGCCCGAGATTGTCTGAACAAAACGTAAATCAGAGTGGGAAACCTGGCGCTACTACTGCTCGGGGTAGACCACTAGGAATATGGGCACTGCTAGTGGCGGTCAGAGAGGATCTAGAGATGCTACAACCAGATTTGAGGCTCGTGCTCCTGCTAGAGCTTATGCTATACGCGCACGCGAGGATGCTTCCTCGCCAGATGTTATTATCGGTACTTTTACTCTCTTTGATACTAATGTGATTGCTTTGATTGACCCTGGTTCTACTCATTCTTATATATGTGAAACCTTAGCATCCAGTAAGACTCTACCTGTTGAGTCTACTGAGTTTGTAATTCGGGTGTCAAATCCTTTCGGTCGTTACGTGCTTGTCAACAAAGTGTGCAAGAAATGTCCCCTAGTAATCCAAGGTTCCTGTTTTCCGGCCGATTTGATGCTTTTACCGTTTGACAAATTTGATGTTATCCTCGGTATGGATTGGTTGACTGTACATGATGCAATTGTAAATTGCAAAAGAAAAACCATCGATTTGAGGTGTGTAAATAACGAGATAATCTGAGTCGAGTCTACTGACTTGAATAGGTTGCCAGCTGTAATATCGTCGATGCTGGCTCAGAAATGTGTAAGAAAGGGGTGTGAAGCATACCTTGCGTATGTACTGGATGACAAAGAGTTAGAAAAGAAGCCTGAATCTGTGCCAGTGGTTTGTGAATACCCGGATGTTTTTCTTGAAGAATTACTGGGTTTACCACCTATTCGGAAAGTAGAGTTTGGTATTGAGGTTGTACCTGGGACTACGCCGATTTTGATAGCTCTGTATCGTATGGCACCAACCGAGTTAAAAGAGTTGAAAGCTCAGTTGCAAGAATTGACGGATAGAGGTTTCGCTCGACCAAGTTTCTCACCTTGGGGTGCACCAGTATTGTTTGTGAAAAAGGACGGAACCATGAGGTTGTGCATCGACTATCGTCAGCTGAATAGAGTGACAATAAAGAATAAATATCCGTTACCGCGTATTGACGATTTGTTTGATCAACTAAAGGGAGCCTCGGTGTTTTCAAAGATAGATTTGAGATCGGGATATTATCAATTGCGAATTCGAGATTCGGATATACCCAAAACTGCTTTCAGAACGAGATACGGCCACTACGAGTTCTTAGTGATGCTGTTTGGGCTCGCTAATGCCCCTGCGGTATTTATGGATTTGATGAATCGGATCTTCAGACAGTATTTGGACCAATTCGTAGTTGTGTTTATTGATGACATCTTGGTCTATTCAAGAGATGAGACCGAACATGCTGAGTACCTGAGATTAGTGTTGCAAATTTTATGGGATAAGCAGTTATATGCTAAGTTCAGTAAGTGTGAGTTCTGGTTAAGAGAGGTTAGCTTCTTGGGTCATGTGGTATCCGCATCAGGTATTCGAGTTGACCCGAGCAAAATTTTAGCCATACTTAACTGGAAGCCTCCGAGAAATATTACTGAGGTTCGGAGCTTTTTGGGACTTGTCGGTTACTACCGACGGTTTGTAAAAGGTTTCTCGATGATAGCCACACCAATGATGAAGCTACATCAAAAAGATGTTAAGTTCGAATGGACGAAAAAATGTCAGAAAAGTTTCGATCAACTGAAAACTTATCTGACTGAAGCTCCAATTCTAGTGCAGCCCGAATCAGGCAAAGAGTTTGTCATTTATAGTGATGCCTCCCTACTTGGGTTGGGTTGCATATTGATGCAAGAGGGTCGAGTTGTGGCCTATGCGTCAAGACAATTAAAGCCACATGAGAAAAATTATCCGACCCATGATCTCGAATTAGCTGCCATCGTATTCGCTTTGAAAATATGGCGACATTACTTATTTGGTGAGAAGTGCCATGTATTTTCGGATCACAAAAGTCTCAAATATTTGATGACTCAAAGAGACTTGAATCTGCGACAAAGGCGTTGGCTTGAGTTGTTGAAAGATTATGAACTTGTCATTGACTATCACCTAGGAAAGGCTAATGTGGTTGCGGATGCCTTAAGTCGTAAATCACTGTTTGCTTTACGAGCGATGAATGTACACTTGTCTGTTCTATCCAACAATGTGTTAGTGGCGGAATTAAAGGCCAAACCATTGTTGATTCATCAAATTCGTGAAGCTCAGAAAGTCGATGATGAACTGGTTGCAAAACGGGCTGAATGTGTTTCGAATATGGAATCAGAGTTTCAAATTGATGATGACGATTGTTTGAGGTTCAGAAGTCGGTTGTGTGTTCCAAGAAATTCAGAACTCATTTCGATGATTTTGAACGAAGCTCATTGTAGCCGAATGTCGATTCACCCGGGGAGTACGAAAATGTACAACGATCTAAGACGTCAGTTTTGGTGGCATGGTATGAAACGAGACATTTCCGATTTTGTTTCGAAGTGTTTAATATGTCAGCAAGTAAAGGCGGAACATCAAGTGCCTACGGGTTTACTCCAGCCAATCATGATACCTGAATGGAAATGGGATCGAGTCACGATGTATTTCGTATCTGGGTTGCTAGTATCGGCAAGTAAGAAAGATGCGATTTGGGTTGTTGTGGATAGACTGACTAAGTCGGCTCACTTTATCCCCGTACGTACGGATTTTTCATTGGATAAACTTGCTAAATCGTACATTTCTCAGATTGTGAGATTACACAGGGTACCTATCTCTATTGTATCGGATAGAGATCCGAGATTCACCTCGCTATTTTGGAAGAAATTACAAGAAGCTTTGGGTACCAAGCTGCATTTTAGCACCGCTTTTCATCCACAAACTGATGGTCAATCCGAGCGGATAATTCAGATACTTGAGGATATGTTGAGATGTTGCATCCTCGAGTTTAGTGGTTCATGGGAACGGTATTTACCTTTGATTGAATTCGCTTACAACAATAGTTTTCAATCAAGTATTAAGATGGCACCTTACGAGGCTTTGTACGGGCGTAAATGCCGTACGCCATTGTTTTGGACCGAGCTCGGTGAAAGCAAAATTTTCGGAGTGGATTTGATTAAAGATGCTGAACAGAAAGTAAAAATAATTCGTGAAAGTCTGAAGGCAGCATCCGATCGTCAGAAGTCGTATGCGGATTTAAAACGAAGAAATATTGAGTATCAGGTGGGAGACAAAGCATTTCTTAAGGTTTCACCTTGGAAAAAGATACTCAGATTTGGCCGTAAGGGCAAATTGAGTCTGAGATTCATTGGGCCGTATGAAATCTCCAAACGAGTTGGTCCAGTTGCGTATAGATTGATTTTGCCCCCTAAACTTGAAAAGATTCACGACGTCTTTCATGTTTCGATGCTTCGACGTTATAGATCTGATCCATTGCACATAATTAATCCATCAGAGGTTGAAATTCAACCTGATATGAGTTATGAAGAAGAACCGATTTCGTATCCTGGCTCGTGAAGTGAAAGAGTTACGAAACAAAAGGGTTCCGTTAGTGAAAGTGTTATGGCTCAAACACGGGATCGAAGAAGCTACTTGGGAAATCGAGAGTTCCATGAAAGAACGATACCCAAACCTATTTACCGGTAAGATTTTCGGGGACGAAAATTTCTTAAGTGGGGGAGAGGTGTGACAGCCCTAAATTGACCCTAGTCGGAAAGTGGTTTCGGGACCACGAAACCGAGTCTTATAAATAATTAAAGGTTATATTCTGTGTTTATGATGTGCGTAAATGCTTGTGTGATAGTTCCATACTTTAATTTGGTCAGTGTATGTGAAATTTATTAGTAGGGACTTATGTGAGACAATTTAGAAATATGCTAGGCAAGTGTTAAAGTGGCCTATTAATATATGTGGGAAAGTGCTTGTCCTTGCATGTCAAATTAGCCAAATTAAAGCATAGTGGCCGGCCATGCTATGGGTGGAAACATGTCACAAACATGTTATGTTAGTGATGTATGTTAGAAAAAATAAAATAAGGAGCATGGTAATAAAATAATGAAAGGGAATATGATGAAAACAAAGAAAAAAAAGTGTCCATCCTTTTTCATTTCTTTTGGCCGAAAGTTCTAAGGAAGAAGGAAGGAGCTCTTGCTTCATGTTCGGCTTGGAAGAGGATTAGGAAGAGGTTCGGCGATACTTGTATCTAGGATAAGGTAAGTTTGATGTTGTGCCATGAGATTCATGCATGTTTTTAGTTGTTAGCTTGAGTTCTAACTAGCCCATGGTTTAAATCTTTACTATGTGAGGGAGATGATACTCGGCCATGGGTGTTGTCTTCTTGGTGGATGTTTGATGTTGTGTTGGTGAGGTATGAAGATGATAGAGTGTGTGTGAGAATTTGAAAAAGGTAGGTCTTAGCAACTTCATGAAGCAATCGGCCATGGTATATCCATAAGTATGATTTATGCTTGTTATGTTACTCATGGTTAAAATGATTCGGCTATGCTTCATGTAAAAATAAAATATACATGTGAATTCGGATATATGTTTATATTTGGTTAATGATTTATCCTTGTGAAGTATAAATTTGTAACATGATTTGAGTTGGAAGTTATTATAATGTATTTGTGCATTCGGGTATATGATGAAAATATATTAAATGGTTATAATCGACCTTATGATTCGGCTCTTGCACAATATATATATGTTTGCACATGATGTATTGGTATGCCATTTATGGGTGGTATTAAGTATATAATTGGCCTCAACATATACATGCATACTCGGCCACATGAGAAGATTAGTGTTGCTTGTATTCGGTTAGAGGCAAGCATATTGATGCCTTTATCTTGGTTTAGACAATCGGCTAAAAGGGAGTGTGGGTTAATATGTTGAGTTGATGCATGATTTCACATGTATGTGACTTTAATGTCTAATGTATATATATGGGCTAAGTACCTTGAGTTCCTCTTTTCGATGCTCAAATGATTAAATCAATTTATTTGTTAAATTAAGCTCAAGAGCAAAGGGGAACTAAATCCGATAAAGGGAAGGAAAAAGTGGTCGAATAGCCATCGAAATCGTTTGACAACATCCAAGGTAAGTTTTCGAGTAACGAGACTTAGTTACCGATTTGATTAAGTCATGATGTATGAGCATAACAAATATGCAGTGATATGATGATTCTACTTGAATCATATGTTGAGTTAATTAGTCTATACGTATGACGGGTAGCCGTATGTGCATAGAGATAGTGTCATAAAGCAAATTAAACCATGCTGTTTGTATGTGGCTAGTGAGCCGAAAATGGGATTGCTTAATACGTGACGTGTGTTTGAACTCCAACTATGAAAATGAAATATAGATGTGTCATGATTTATTGATATGTGTATGAATATTTGGATGATAACCGGGCTAAGTCCCGAAGGCAACTGCGCTAGTGACTAGTTCCGGGCAAGTCCCGAAGGCATTTGTGCGAGTTACTAAATCCGGGCTAAGTCCCGAAGGCATTTGTGCGAGTTACTAAATCCGGGCTAAGTCCCGAAGGCAATTGTGCGAGTTACTCTAACCGGGCTATGTCCCGAAGGCATTTGAGCGAGTAGCTATATCCGGTTAAATTCCGAAGGTACGTGATTTGGGAATGAGCGATCTGCTATAATAATTTCAATTAATACGCTTGTAAAAACTCAACAACGAGGTATGTGTTGTACATGCATTGGATTAATTGATTCCTCTTAAATAGTATTTGCTCAGTCGATTAAGGAGCTTCCGGTTTTGGTTAAGTTGATCCCTTATGTATGAATATAAGGGTTGGAAATGTGAAGTAGGACTGATTTTTGAGAATATATGTGTATATGAAATTATCCGTTTAGTTATATGAATGCTATACTTCAGTTGAGCCTAATTCCATTGCTCAAAACTTACTAAGCATTAAATGCTTACTCCGTTCTTTGAATCTCTGTTTTATAGATTTTGGTTCGTCAACTATCGGACTCGGGATTATTGAAGTCGAAGTCTCCCACACTATCAAAGCCCCTTTTGGTACACTTTTGGTTGAACTTTGAAATGGCATGTATAGGACTATCCTTTTTATTGTTGGTCATGGACCCTTTGGTTTTGTATAAATTTCGATAGCCATGCGAAAATGGCTTATATACACTTTGAGCTTAATATTATAATCGTCTTGTATGATGTTCATTAAGAGGTATGGAAATGTTTGGGAACGATTAGCCATTGGAATGGTTAATCATGATCATATTTTGTGCTATATATGAAAAAGGGCTAGTTGAATCATGGAAACTATGTAATAGGTAAAGTCTACCTTAAAAATAGATGCTAATAGCAGCAGTGATGTGAATGTGAAAAATCACTAAAAATAGTAGAAATGGAATTAAATAGTGAGTAAATTATTTAATCTAACCTTGATGAATCTATTTTCATAGAAAAGTAACGAAACGATCATATGAACAGTATGTTAAGAGATATTTAAGTTTTCGTGAGAAGGGCCAGAACAGTTTCTGGATTCCCTGTTCCAACTTTGGAATTTCATTATAAAATAAACAGAGATAATTATATGTCATGCCATATATGTATAGATTCCTTTTCGAGTCTAGTTTCTATAGAAACAAACGGCATCAGTATTGAAGCCCTGTACAGGGAGATATCCAAGTCGTAATGTGCAAAGGTTAGTGTAGTCGAACCTTGAAACAGGGGATACTTTAGCTAATAAACTGTACTAATTGGCTTAACTAAAAATTCTAGAAAAAAATTTGTAGATGAACATTTGAGTCTAGTGTCAAGAAAAATTTACGGAACTGGTTTTCAAGTTTTGGAACTCGAGATATGATTTTTAAGGTGACAGTGACGCAGTTAGCCAGCTCATCTGGAAATTTAAAATGGACTGTGCAAATAAGTGATTTAAGTCTGCGAACCCCTCGTGTCTGACTCCGGCAACGGTCTAGGGTACGGGGTGTTACAAACCTTGTCTTTTTTTCGTTTCTTGATCTCTAAAAGAGGTTTAAAATTTTTGCACTACTGGTATAACTGTAGTTTCTTTAGGAGTGATACAGAATTGCTCCAATCGATGATACCTGACTAATGTCCAAATTTCTTTGTAGAAAACCATTGAGGTTTTGAACCCTTGCTCTTGTATAAACAGTCATCCCTATAATTCGAGAAAATATTTCTCAGCATCTGGGTTTTGGAATTTTTCAGGGTTTGAAACCATCGTAGTTTCTTGGACCTTAGATTTTCTACTCTTTATAGGCGGCATTTTCTAATACTAAAAATACTCAAATAGAAATGAACAATAATTGATAAAATACTTAACTTTAACTTCCTTGCAATCCTCTATTTCTTCTTAGATGATTGATGATTTTCCATTCAAATAATGCTTGATAATTATCAATGGAGGTTTTGGGATTTAGGGTTTTAATGAAAGGGGATTTGGGTTTTGAGGGAATTTTGTGAGCTTTAGAAGTTTGAGAAGGTTTAGAGTGTGAAGTTAAGGTGTTATTAGGTTTCAAAATATGGGTTTCAGAGGTTAATAGTCAGTTCAAATAGAGTTCAATTCCTCGGGTTGTGCAATCGGGTCGAGGCAACCCTACAAAAAATTATAGCAATGTCGCGACATAAGGGTTTCGTGTCGCGACATCATTGGTAGTCTGTTGTGGTCATGACATTGGGGTTTGATGTCGCAACACATTCTTAAGTTTTGGAATGATGGGTCTACTGTCTTCTATGTTGAGACACAGGGGTGTTTTTGTCGCGACATCGAGTGGTCTTTTCAAACTTCTAATTCTGGACTCAGTGTCGCAACACAAAGTATTGTGTTGCGACACTGACTCTATTTTCACCCCAAACTCCCACTATTCAAAGTGTTTTAGGTTTAGTGTCTTAGGTTTTTCAATCGGATTCATCCATCAGCCCGGTTAATGTGCACTTTGGATGCCTCTTGTGTTTTGTTTCTAACGCTATTAGTCCAGCATCTATCATGCCATTCTGCTCTTCTGCGTTAATTTTGCTTCTTGAATTTACCCTTTCGTCCTGCACTGACCATTGAAAGTTCTTTTTGCAAGTCATGGAAATTAGCTACTTTTAAGATTAAACAATAGTTTAAAAATCTTAGACATTTTTTTACGCCCTAGTTAGTATTGGAAATATTTTTCATGCTTAATTTGAAAAATAATTTTAAAAGACTCATTTAGTGAGAACAGTTTTTTGGAGTTTATGTAACAGCTCGTTTTTTGTGAAATCAAAATAGTAGTTTTGGGACCACAAATCTGATGAGTAAATTATTATATTCTTATTATTTTAATGTCTATGAGATGTTATTAATGTTGTATTAAAATTTCGTTAAGAAATTTTGATGTTTTCATGCTTTATTAAGCAAAAAGGACTAAATCATAAAAGGTGCAAAGGTGGAGTTCTATTAGTAAAAAGGGTCAAAAGGCTATGAAACTTTAAAGAGAGAAGACTTAGATGGTAATTAGACCATTCAAAATATTAGTGGGCACGAAATTGGTGTTTTATTTAGTTAATTATAAAGGATAAAATAGAAATTCAATAAATTAAAGAAACTAAAACAAGCTAAACAATATTATCATCTTCTTTAGTTTATCTCTCCATAAAAATTATGGATAGAAAACCCCATTGAAGAGGCTTAAAGGTTTCGGTTGAGTTCTTTGGCTTGCATGGTATGAATTTCAACTCTGTTTTTAATGATTTCTATGTTTTTGAAGTTGTTGTAGCTTAATAGCTAGCCCGGGGATCATTTACAAAATTGTTAAAATTTAAGGTTTTCCATGATTGATCTTGTTGATAAATAAACAATTCTTGTAAAGTGAATTTTGATGAAAATTGTGTTTATGGACTTATTTGTAAAAATGATAAAAGTTCATACTAAAGTTCTGAAATGATGGTTTGTATGGATTGATTTAGGTCGCTAAAGAATTCGACTAGCATGAGAAGAGGATTAGAATGTTTAAATTTCAAGTTATGAGCTTAAGGACTAAATTGTAAATAGTTAAAATGTTAGGGGCAAAATTATAATTTTGTAAAAATATGAATTGTGGTCTAAATTGAATGCTAGAGATTTTAAATGAATTAATTTGTATATTTAGATCAAGATAGACGACATACGATCTAGATCGGGAAAAAGCTAAAGCCTCGAATTAGTCGATCTTGTTTTTACACTCTAGTCGTTGAGGTAATTTCATATGTAGGAATTACTATGTTTATGTTGCTTAATTATTTGTTAATATGTAATTAAAATGCTATTGATCAATGTATATCCAAAATCATGCTATGACAGTTAGTGAGTCCTGGTTGATTCATAGGAATTTGTAGGATTCAAATGACATGTCATTAAGGATTTCATGTTTCGGGTGTTGGTCTTGAATGTCGTTCCATGGCTGAGGTCTTGCATTTGTTGCGGATACTCTAGAACTTGTGTGAGTAGCATTGTGTAGCTTACATTCTAACCCACAAGTCTTGTGAGCAATGATGTAAAGGAAATGTTACAATTATATGTTTAAACACACTTCATGTAAGTTTTCCCGAGTATCCGATGATATTTTAGATGGTTCAACAGGAAATGAAAATGATTGAAAAGGTAAGTTTCGATATGGTAATATGCTTATGTTCCTGGAAAGGTTGAATGATATATGTTCACATGGAAATGAATCGTCATATGTTTAATTCAAGTGAATTATGTATGAATGTAGTAACATGTGGCTGTGATGGTGCTTAGGCTTGTACCAAGGTTGTGGTTGGATTACATTATGCTGATACATTATATAATTTAGATGAGGTGGTAAGTTATGTTTCATTTTTTACGTACTTACTAAGCATTGTGTGCTTATGCAGTTTTCTTTCCTATGTCTTATAGATAATTGGAAGCTCGATCAATTTGGAAGCTCACCAGATATCTACACACTATCCAGAATAAATATTAGTAGTTTTTGATGTTTTAGCCATGGTTATAATGGCATGTATAGGTGGACTTGTATTGGCATTTAGTTGAATGTTAGTTGAGGATTTTGGCATGTACAAGTTGTTTGGATTTAGAACCTTTTGATACTTGCCAAATTAAGTCATTTTGGGTACTTTTGATGCATAAATTGTATGGCTCAAATGGTATGTTTCTGGTGAAGTGTTTATAGTCATATTTGTGACATGATTTGTTAGAAGTTGAATTGTGTTTGATAATGGAAAAGTGAACAAATATGCCTTTATGAGTATGTATAACATCCCGAATTAGGGCCTAGTCGAAATAGTGGTTGTGGGACCACAAATCTGAAATAGAAATAATTATTTTATGATTCTCATGAGGTCTATGTTATGATTGCATGCATGTGTGAAAGTTTCATGAAGAAATTATATGCATAAAATGTCTAATTGGATTTTAGGGACCAAATTGAATAAGATGCAAAACTTGCATTCTAGAAGCTTTAAGCATGAAATTGCTTTAGATTATGAATTAGAGGGTCCTAATTAGCAATTTGATCAATTTCTAAAAGTTTGGACAAAAATGGACATGTACAAGAAAATTTTGAAGGAAAAGCAGTAAGGGTATTTTGGTCATTTGGTAAATAAAAGAATAAAAAGGGGAAAATAGGTCAAAATTGGTGTCCATCTTCTTCTCTCATTGCCAAAAATTGTAAGACACCATAGTTAGGGTTTTGTTCAACATTTCAAGCTTGATTGTAAGTCAATCCTATCCCCGTTTTAAATGTTCTTTAAAATTTTGAGATGTTTGAAGCATGATCTATCCATTTCTAGCTATTTTTTGAGCCAAGGTCCATGTATTAAATTTGACCCATGTGTAACATGCATGTATTTTGTTGATTAATGGAGGAATATGAATGTTTGATGCATGAAAAACATATTTTACTAGGTGATTTTTAGTGAAAACACTTAAAAAAGGGACTTGTTTGTAAAAGTGTAAAAGTGGGTAGTAATAATGTGAAATAAAGGAAAACATGGGCTGATATGAGCATAGTAAAGGTTCAGCTAGGCTTGGGTAACCAAGAAAATGAACACGTTTCATTCTACTAGCCTAAGGACCAAATTTTAAATAAGTAAAAAGCTAGGGGTAAAAAGGTAATTTTACCAACGTATGAAATACTGATTGATTTGAATAATGAGAATAATAAATGAGTTAAATTTGGCATTATAGATCAAGAAAAACGTGATACGGGTCTTGATCGAGGGAAGAATAAAGTATAAGATGATTAGGCTCGATTACCATCATTTTGTACTGATGTAAGTTCATGTGTAAATAATGTAATGATATTTCATGTTTTTAATATTTTGTTAATGTATAAGTTTATATAAATACTTATTATGTCAAGTGTATGAATGATGCTGTAATCTATGAGCACGAGATTGTGAATGAATTCGACGAACATGAGATATCGAGAAAACCCCATTTGAACCTTAGGAATAGTTTAGGATACAATGTGACATGTCACTAGGAACTATGCGAATATGAGCTCATGAATATGTTTATATGAGATATGTGAATTCGGGTCCTGGTCTTGTACGTCCTACCGATGGCTGGGTAGCCTGGTATGTGTTGCGGGTACCTGTCAGCTTGTGTGAGCAACTCGAGTAGTTACGTCCTAACTGTCAGCTGTTCTGAGCAGACCCGTGATTAGCTCGTGAGTGAGCGATATGTGATTGTGATATGACATAGCTTGTGGCTACATTTGATGCACTACGTGTAAGTCTTTCGTGTATCCAATAACATTCCGAGTGTTTAACAGGTAAACTTCTGAATTAATCGATAGGTAAATCAATGAAGAGAGGATATGACATTGTGAGTTGAGTTGGTACAGGTATGTACGATAAACTCTCATGTATGAGCTCAATATATGATGAAATTTTGGTAAGACTGAAAATGTGTAAGTTATGCTTACAAATTTGAGTTATATCTATGAGTTTAAAATAACACATAAGTAAATCTACGCTATGTCACTAATGTTTATATGTTTATATATATGTCTATTGTTATTGTTGCTATTTATTTGCATGTGAACTTACTAAGCTCCATGTTTACTCCCTCTCTCTTTTCCCATTTTCTTATAGTATCGCCAAGTCAACTCGGGAATCGAAGGACGACGAAGGCTTGATCACACTATCAGTTGGACATTTGAGGTATAGCTAGTCTTAATATTTTGGGTATGACATGTATGGGGACTTGGTTTTTTTGTTATATGTCATATTGGTCTGGTCAAATATGTTGGCTTATGGAAATATTTGATTTATTTTGTATATATCCATGTGATATGGTCCATATTAATCATTTGGGTTGTAACCCTAATCAATTATACATGCATGCAATGTTTTATGTTTTATGTGTTTGTTTGTGGATGAGATGTGTGATGAATGGCACATGTGCTAAGTGAATGAATCATGGTTAATAAGTATTCCAAATCTATAGTATGATTAGGTAATTTAAAAGTAGGGTTAGCCTAATGAATGAACATGAAATCGGTGTGGAATGCCATATGAAAGTATGATGTTTTGGATAAGTGACACACTGTCATTACAAAGGCATGGAATAATCATATTTATGAGTTTTCAAGTAACTAAATATACTAGGTTGCATGTCACCTTAGATGAATAAGAAAATAAGAATTTAAAGGTGACAAATGGCTTGGAAGATATCCTAAAATTTGTCCACACGGATAGACACACGGGCGTATGTCTAGGCCGTGCGTGACACACGGTTTTCCCCATGGGCATGTGGTTAGACCGTGTGTCCCCTGCACCCTAGTTATAGCATACAGAATGCCCAGTAGTAAACATAGGGGCAGAGACACGACCGTGTGTCTCAGCCATGAGACAGACACGGCCGTAGGACATGGGCGTTTGCCTAGGCCGTGTGAATTTTACACATAATTTCGAGAATTTAATTTGCCACACGGCCTAAGCACACGGGCATGTGACTTGGTCGTGTGACCCTAATTGTATGATGGTGTCATAGTCAGAGAGTTACACCGGCTGAGGACGTGGGCGTGTCCTAAGCCACACAGACGTGTGTAATCACAAGGCCTACCCACGCGGGCGTTTGACTCCCAAAGTAGGAATATTTTGCTAAGTTGCCCTAAAGTTTTCTAAAGTCCTCTGTTAATCTCGAATCACCTTCAATTTATGTTTTGGGCGTCGTAGGCCCTTATAAGGGGAAATTTGCGTAAAATTGAAAAGTTTTAAATTTTGAATGAAATTTTATGACCCGTTTTGTGTGAATGTTAATGTTTAGCTCGGTAATGCCTCGAACCCTGTCCCGATGTCTGATACAGGAAAGGGGTGTTACATTTAGTGGTATCAGAACTATAGTTTAGTCGATTCTTGGACTACCGTAGCATGTGAACGAGTCTAGCTATACATTCCATACATATATTAGGATAGTGTGACGACTCTTGATGGTTTTAAAATGTGTTTCCATATAGTCAATGGATCCCAACAGAACAGTGGTGTATGATGTAGAAAGTAACATGCCTTCTCCCGCTGAAGTGTAGTGCCAGTTGAAAGTAGACCCGAAACTGTTGGTAGAGAAGAAGGAGGAAGAAAAGCCTTTCTTTACATTATGGACACCTGGTATACGAAGTTCGTTTAAATGAACCCGAACGCTCAACGCCCTCCACCCCCACCTATTCCTCAACTTATCCTTGTAGCTCCTCAAGCTATGGACTTTGTGAGACTGAACATACCTCCAGTGGATAAGATTCAGAAACAAGGAGTCAAAGAGTTCCGGGTTAGTAAAGATGATAACCATGAGAGGGCAAAATTTAGGCTCGAGAATACCATTAGGGTGTTTGACGAGTTATCATGCACTCCTGAGGAATGTATGAAGTGTGTTGTGTCCCTCCTAAGAGACTCGGCCTTCTAGTGGTGGAACACCCTTGTATCGGTGGTACCAAGGGAGAGAGTTAATAGGGAGTTCTTCCAAGAAGAATTCCGTAAGAAGTACATTAGCCAAAGATTTATTGATCAGAAAAGGAAGGAATTTCTTGAGTTAAAGCAGGGCCGAATGATGGTAACGGAATATGAGCGTGAATTCGTGAGACCGAGCAAATACGCTCAAGAATGTGTATCGATTGAGGCCATGATGCGCAAAATATTTGAAGACAGATTAAACAAAGACATCCAGTTGTTGGTGGGTGTACTTGAACTGACAGAATTTGTTGTGGTTGTGGAGGGAGTCTGTAGAGCCGAGGAATTGGCTAAAGAGAAGAGAAAAGCGAAACTAAAGTTTCGAGATTCGAAGAAGAGACAGATGGGTAAGTCATTTCAATCCTCAACTAAGAAATCGAAAGAGTTTAATACTCGATCAAGTGTTCCGACAGAATTCTCAACCAGGAACCATGGGAAACAGTATTCAGGTCATAAGGCCCAGACTACCTCGATAGTGAGTGTGGGTAACGCTCGACCTAATAGACTTGAGTGCCAACATTGTGGCAGACGTCACCTCGGTAAATGCAGGATGAATAGCCGGGCATGTTTTAAGTGCAGTTCGCATAACCATTTGAAAAGGAAAAATTTTAGAGTGCGAGGTCGGGGAATACTACTTCTAGAGGAAGACCATAGAAAAATTTGGAAATGGAACGAGTAGCAAGATTGCACCTAGAGAATCGATTGGGAGACCCAAAGGTAGAGCACCTGCGAGGACTTACGCTATTCGCGCTCGTGAAGAGGCTTCATCCCCTGATGTGATTACGGATATTTTTTTCTCTATGATACTTCTATTATTGCTTTGATTGATCCAGGATCTACCCATTCATATGTATGTGTGAAATTAGCATCTAGTATGAATATGCTCATCGAGTCTACAGAATTCGTGGTAAAAGTGTTAAACCCTCTAGGCAAGCATGTGATAGTTGACCAAGTATGCAGGTATTGCCCTTTAATGATTAGAGGTCATTATTTTCCAGCTAATCTCATACTTTTGTCATTTGATGAATTTGATATAATACTTGGAATGGATTGGTTGACCATGCATGATGTAGTGGTAGACTGTGGAAAAAAATCATTGATTTGAAATGTGAAAGTGGTGACATCCTTCGGGTAGAATCGGATGAATCAGATAGCTTGCCTGTAGTAATTTCTTCTATGACTGCTCAAAGATATATGAGAAAAGGTTATGAAGCGTATCTTGCCTTTGTGTTGAATACGACGGAGTCTGAGTTGAAAATTGAGTCAGTATCGGTAGTATGTGAATATCCAGATGTATTTCCAAAAGAGTTGCCTGGACTGCCTCCAATTAGAGAAGTTTAGTTTGGCATCAAGTTAGTTTCGAGCACTGCACCTATTTCAATCGCTTCGTATAGGATGGCTCCAACGAAGTTAAAGGAATTGAAAGTTCAGTTACAAGAATTGACGGACAAAGGTTTCACGAACCCCAGTTATTCTCCGTGGGGCGCACTGGTGCTATTTGTGAAAAACAAAGATGGTTCGATGAGATTGTGCATTGATTACAAATAGCTCAATAAGGTAACCATAAAGAATAAGCATCCCTTACCAAGAATTGATGACTTGTTTGACCAATTGAAGGGGGCACAATATTTTCGAAGATAGACTTAAGATCCAGTTACTACTAGTTGAGAATGAAAGATTCAGACATACCGAAGACTGCATTTCGGATGAGGTATGGTCACTGCGAATTTTTGGTTATGCCTTTTGGTTTAACAAATGCGCCTGCTATATTTATGGATTTAATGAATCGTATTTGTCGACCATACCTGGAAAAATTTTTTGTTGTTTTTATTGATGATATCCTAATTTATTCTCCTGATGAGACTGAGCATGCCGAGCACTTGAGAACAGTTCTGTAAACCTTGAGAGACAAATAGTTGTATGCTAAGTTTAGTAAGAGTGAGTTTTGGCTTTGAGAATTTGGATTCTTAGGGCACATTGTTTCGGGTGATGGCATCCGAGTGGATTCGAGTAAGATTTCGACTATTGTTGAATGGAAACCGTCAAGAAATGTGTCAGAGGTTAAAAGCTTTCTAGGCTTTGCCGGTTACTACAGAAAGTTTGTTAAAGGATTTTCCATGACTGCTTCCGATGACGAGATTGTTACAAAAGGATGTTAAGTTTGAATGGACGGAAAAATGCCAACAGAGTTTTGAGAAGCTAAAGGCATTGTGGACTGCGGCTCTAATTTTAGTACAACCTGAGTCGAGAAAGGAATTTGTAATGTATAGTGATGCATCCTTGAATGGATTAGGTTGCGTGCTTATGCAAGAAGGCAAGGTAATCGCTTATGCCTCGAGGTAGTTGAACCGCATGAAAAGAATTATCCAACACGCGATTTGGAGTTAGCTGCAATTAAGTTACGTTGAAGATTTGGAGACATCATTTGTATGGTGAGAAATGTTGGGTGTATACTGACCATAAAAGTCTAAAGTATTTGATGACTCAAAAGGACTGGAACCTATGACAATAGAGATGGTTAGAGTTGGTAAAAGACTATGAGCTAGTGATTGATCATCACCCGGGAAGGGTGAAGGTGGTCGCCGATGCCTTAAGTAGGAAATCCTTATTCACGTTGAGGGCTATGAACACTCAGTTGACCTCAACAGATGATGGTTTATTCTAGCTAAGTTGAGGGCTAGCCCAATGTTTCTTCAAGAGATTTATGAAGCTCAACAAAGTGACGGTGAATTGCGAGTCAAAAGAGTCCAATATGAATCAAATATAGAATCAGATTTTTGAAATAGTTCTGATGGTTGCTTAATGTTCCAAGATAGGATTTGTATTCCTAAGAATAATGAGTTGATTCAGAAGATTTTGCTTGAAGCCTATAGTAGTCATCTGTCTATGCACCAGGTAGTATAAAAATGTACAATGATTTGAAGAAATTTTATTAGTGGCCAAGTATGAAAAAAGATATTTCCGAGTTTGTTTCGAGATGCCTAATTTGTCAACATGTAAAGGCTGAATATCAAGTACCTTCAGGCTTACTTCATCCTGTGATGGTTCCCCAGTGGAATGGGACCGTATTACCATGGATTTCGTGACGAGTTTGACTTTGACACCAAGAAAGAAAGATGTTGTATGGGTTGTGGTTGATCGATTGATAAAGTCGGCTCATTTTGTACTAGTACATACTGACTATTCACTTGACAAGCTAACCGAGTCGTATATTTCTGCGATAGTGAGGTTTCATGGAATGCCTTTATCGATTATACCGGATAGAGATCCAAGGTTCACTTCTCGATTTTGGAAGAAGTTGCAAGAGGCCTTAGGTACAAAATTGAATTTTAGTACCGCTTTCCATCCAAAAATTGACTGTCAGACTGAGTGAGTAATTCAGATCCTTGAAGATTTGTTGCGGTGTTGTGTCCTTCAGTTCCAAGGTAATTGGGAAAAGTATTTATCATTGGTAGAATTTACCTGCAACAACAGTTTTTAGTCGATTTTGAAGATGGCGCCTTATGAGGCATTGTATGGGCATAAGTGCCGAACGCCTTTGTGTTGGACTGAACTCAGAAAGAATTAGATTCATGGAGTTGATTTGGTTAAAGAAATCGAAGAAAAGGCAAAAGTGATTTGAGCTTGTCTGAAAGCCGCTTTAGATAGACAAAAATTGTACGCAGATTTGAAACAGAAAGAGATTGAGTTTCAGGTCAGTGATCAAGTATTTTTGAAAGTGTCCCCATGGAAAAAGATTTTGAGGTTTGGTAGAAAAGGCAAATTAAGCCCACGCTTTATTGGATCGTATGAGATTACCGATAGAGTAGGGCCAGTTGCCTATCGGTTAGCCTTACAATCTGAATTGGAAAAGACTCATGATGTGTTTCATGTGTCTATGTTGCACCGATATCGATCCGATCCTTCGCACGTGATTTCACCGGCAGAGGTCGAGATCTGACCAGATATGACTTATGGCGAAGAGCCGATTAAAATCTTGGTTCGGGAAGTCAAGCAATTGAGAAACAAAGGTGTTGCTCGTGTGAAAGTTTTATGGCAAAGGCATGGGGTTGAAAAGGCTACATGGGAGCCTGAGGAGGCTATGAGAAAACAATACCCAAATCTTTTCACCGGTAAGATTTTCGAGGACGAAAATACCTAAGGGGGAGAATTGTAACATCCCAAATTAGGGCCTAGTCAGAATAGTGGTTTCAAGACCACAAATCCAAAATAAAAATAATTATTTTATGATTCTCATGAGGTCTATATTATGATTGCATGCTTGTGTGAAAGTTTCATGAAGAAATTCTATGCATAAAATGTCTAATTGGATTTTAGGGACCAAATTGAATAAGATGTAAAACTTGCATTCTAGAAGCTTTAAGCATGAAATTGCTTTAGATTATGGATTAGAGGGTCCTAATTAGTAATTTGACCAATTTCTAAAAATTTGGACAAAAATGGACATGTATAAGAAAATTTTGAAGGAAAAGCATTAAGGGTATTTTGGTCATTTGGTAAATAAAAGAATAAAAAAGGTAAAATAAGTCCAAATTGGTGTCCATCTTCTTCTCTCATTGCCGAAAATTGTAAGACACCATAGTTAGGGTTTCGTTCAACATTTCAAGATTGATTTTAAGTCAATCCTATCCCCGTTTTTAATGTTCTTTGAAATTTTGAGATGTTTGAAGCATGATTTATCCATTTCTAACTATATTTTGAGCTACGATCCATGTATGAAACTTGACCCATGTGTAACATGCATGTATTTTGTTGATTAATAGAGGAATATGAATGTTTGATGCATGAAAAACATCTTTTACTAGGTGATTTTTAGTGAAAATACTTAAAAAGGGGACTTGTTTGTAAAAGTGTAAAAGTAGGTAGTAATAATGTGAAATAAAGGAAAATATGGGCTGATATGAGCATCGTAAAGGTTCGGCTAGGCTTGGGTAACCAAGAAAATGAACACGTTTCATTCTACTAGCCTAGGGACCAAATTGTAAATAAGTAAAAAGTTAGGGGTAAAAAGGCATTTTTACCAAAGTATGAAATATGGATTGATTTGAATAATAAGATTAATAAACGAGTTAAATTTGGAATTATAGATAAAAAAACGTGATACGGGTCTTGATCGAGGAAAGAGTAATGTATACAACGATTAGACTCAATTATTATCATTTTGTACCGAGGAAAGCTCATGTGTAAATAATGCAATGATATTTCATGTTTTTAATATTTTGTTATTGTATGATATTATATGGGTACTTATTATGTCAAGTGTATGAATGATGCTATAATCTATGAGCACGAGATTGTGAATGAATTCGACGAACATGAGATATCGAGAAAACCCCGTTTGAACCTTAGGAATAGATTAGGATACAATGTGACATGTCACTAGGAACTATGTGAATATTCGCTCATGAATATGTGTATATGTGATATGTGAATTTAGATGCTGGTTTTACATCTTATCGGTGGCTGGGTAGCCTGGCATGTGGTGCGGGTACCTTTCAGCTTGTGTGAGCAGCCCGAGTAGTTATGTCCTAACTGTCAGCTTGTGTGAGTAGACCCGTGATTAGCTCGTGAGTGAGCGATATGTGATTGTGATATGGGGTGGCATGTGGCTACATTTGATGCACTATGTGCAAGTCTTCCATGTATCCAATAATATTCCGAGTGTTCAATGGGTAAACTTGTGAGTTAATCGACAGGTAAATCAATGAAGAGAGGATATGACATTGTGAGTTGAGTTGGTACAGGTATGTACGATAAACTCTCATGTATGAGCTCAATATGTGATGAAATTTTGGTAAGATTGAAAATGTGTAAGTTATGCTGACAAATTTGAGTTATATCTATGAGTTTAAAATAACACAAAAGTAAATCTATGCTATGTCACTAATGTTTATATATTTATATATATATGTCTACGATTATTGTTGCTATCTATTTGCATGTGAACTTACTAAGCTTCATGCTTACTCCCCCTCTCTTTTTCCATTTTCTTATAGTATCGCCAAGCTAACTCAGGGATTGAAGGACATCGGAGGCTCGATCACACTATCAATTGGACATTTGGGGTATAATTACTCTCAATATTTTTGGTATAGCAAGTATGTGGACTTGGTCTTTTTGTTATATGTCATATTGGTCTGGTCAAATGTGTTGCCTTATGGAAATATTTGATTTATTTTGTATATGGCCATGTGATTGGTCCATATTGATCATTTGGGTTGTAACCCTAATCAATTGTACATGCATGCAATGTTTTATGTTTGATGTGTTTGTTTGTGGATAAGATGTGTGATGAATGGCACATGTGCTAAGTGAATGAATCATGGTTAATAAGTATGCCAAATCTATGGTATGATTAGGTAATTTACAAGTAGGGTTAGCCTAATGAATGAACATGAAATCGGTGTGGAATGTCATATGAAAGTATGATGTTTTGGATAAGTGACATGCTATCATTACAAAGGCATGGAATAATCATATTTATGAGTTTTCAAGTGACTAAATATACTAGGTTGCATGTCACCTTAGATGAATAAGAAAATAAGAATTTAAAGGTGACAAATGGCTTGGAAGATATCCTAAAATTTGTCCACACGGATAGACACACGGGCGTATGTCTAGGCCGTGCGTGACACACGGTTTGCCCCATGGGCATGTGGTTAGACCGTGTGTCCCCTGCACCCTAGTTATAGCATACAGAATGCCCAGTAGTAAACATAGGGGCAGAGACACGACCGTGTGTCTCAGTCGTGTGATAGACACAGCCCTAGGACATGGGCTTGTGCCCAGGCCGTGTGAAGTCTGCACTTAATTTCGAGAATTTAATTTGCCACACGGCCTAAGCACATGGATGTGTGACTTGGCCATGTGAACCTAATTGTATGATGACATCAAAGTCAGAGAGTTACACGGGTTGAGGACACGGACGTTTCCTAAGCCACACGGGTGTGTGTAATCACACGGCCTACCCACAAGGGCGTGTGACTCCCAAAGTAGGAATATTTTCCTAAGTTACCCTAAAGTTTTCTAAAGTCCTCTGTTAATCTCGAATCACCTTCAATCTATGTTTTGGGCCTCGTAGGTCCTTGATCACGTGATTCGTAACAAGTAATAAATATTTATAATGAAGATCACACCTAGACTAACTATTATCACGACGAAAAGGCAAGCGCACCTATCGAACAATAGTATAGTAATGGCAAGACCGGGATATCGTACCCAAGGGAACCAAAAGTACTAGTAATAACGATCTTTTTATTATCTAGCTTAAGAATAAAAGAGTTTGTTTATTAAACTAATTATCTAAACTAATTAACTAATTTAATTAAAGCAAAGGGAAAATTTGGAAAAAGACTTGAAGAAAAGCAATTGATAAAGACGACACCCAATGAGGAATCCACCTAGATTTCACTTGTTATCTGACTCTGAACTGGACGATTTATTCACTTGACTTGATCCATGAGATTCCCTAACCTATGTTATTATCCCTTTCGAGACTAATAACGTCTAACCCTCAGTTGAATTAATCAAAATTTGTTTCTTAATTAAAACCCCTAGGGAAGCAGTAAATCACTCTATGGACTCCCATATTAGGTTTCACCCTAATCCGACAAAATCTCGTAACCCTATTTCTAGGCGTTCGATCAACTCCGCTTAATTATGCCAAATCTACTCTTAGGCAAGGTCTATTCCTCCTCTGCATAAGCACATCAAATCATGAATTAATACCCGGAATATTAATTCAAGCATTAAGAACACATAATTAAGAACAAATCAAGTATTTACCATACACTTCAGATAATAATAACAAGATCCATCATAGGTTTTATCCCCCTTAGGTATTTAAGGGGTTTAGTTCATAATAAAATAAGAGTACATCCCAAAAGTATAAAAATAACAAAACATGAAGAAAAATCTAAAACCCTTGAAGGAATTCTGAGGGAAATCTTCAGTCTTGGAGTAGCTCCTACTTTTGGGATGGATCGTTTGGCTTTCTTCAAGTAATTCCTGGTGTGTGGTTCTGTATTCCAGAAAAGTTGTGGAAGAGGCCCCCATATTAGGTCACACTTAGGGTGTTTATATAGGCTTTAGATTAGCTTTCTTCCTCCCTACGTATCCTTTTATGTGTAAAATACAACTCTTTGAAAAAGGGTCACACCCGTGTGCCACAGCCGTGTGACGTGATTGCGAGGCCATGTTCGATCCGTTAAATTGCACACGGCCGTGTGGGTCAATGGTCAGGCCGTGTGAATCGTGACAGCCTTGGTCGACACCCTCGAAGAACACGGGCGTGTGAGCAGCTCGTATGGCAAGGCTTTAGGCCATGTAGTATTCTCGATTTGGTCCGTTTTGTCCCTTTTTAGCTCGTTTTTTGCTCCTTTTGACTCTTGGTGCTCTTCTGAGTACAAAACATGAAATAACCGAATTAAGAGCACCAAAATCCACAAATCTAGTAGTAAACATCCATAAATATGCTAAGAATTTGGGGTATAGATATGTATAAATACACTGTTAGAATTCATTCCTGTCAATCACATAATCATTACTGATAATGTTGCAAGTTATTCCACAAAAAATCATATAGTGAGAATTCAAGTATAGGGGCATTAAAAGCCTCAAGCAATCTAAATCGAATATTTTGATAATAAAATCATAGGTAATCTCCTTCCTCTAAGTAATTAACTCTAGTCCTAAATATACAAGAGATAACATCTGCACTAAAGATTCACTCAAATCACTCAAAGTGTTTAAGGACAATAATTGAAGCACTCAATAGTCAATAATGAAAAGCCATTACCATAGGCTTGCATGAAAATCAAATCTCCACCACTGTAATTTAAGATGATACATCAATCAAAAGGACTTTAGAAGGTTGTAATGAGGTTTAGGTTACAGGTATGGATACAAGCTGAAGAGACAAGGGTTAGAATCGAGATAATTTCAATATATTACCTCACTATAAAAAACGTAATTATTGAACCACAAACAAATATCTAGAACTATTTTACATGAGTTCATGACAACTTTAGCTGAGAATTACAATATATTTTTTTAAGAACAAATCAAGTCAATACAATATAGAAACCATACTTCATGATTCAGTAACAAAAAATGGTAAACATAATGAGGTAACAGCATTAAATTTAATCTCGATAAAAAAATAAATTAAGCAAGAGGATTTCAACAATAATAGGTTAATGGGATAATGATGAAGTTTAATCAATAAAAGAAAGTTAGTAGGCTCAAGGGGGTTTACTAGGGGTTAATTGTGGAGGTAGGCTTTTCATGGCATGAGTGGGTTAATCCTAAGTGCCTTAATCATTTTGATATATCAAATCAAATGGTGTGGTCTCGACATGCATAATCAAGCAAGTTCTAGAATAACAGTTCAATACTGACGCACTCAAACCACAAAAAAAGTGAGCAAGAAAGAAAGCTATATGCTCAAAAGGCTCAAAAATCTCACCAAAAATTTGGGTTTTTTATGTCATTCCTTTATACTTAAGATTTCAAGATAATACCTCAATTTAGGAAAATAGTCTAAAAATTTTAGTTCTCAAAATATGAACTTATCATGCTCGATTCTCTAATGTCCTATAATCAAATAATCGTGCATAATTCCCATGGTCTAATTCATGACATATCAATAATAATTATAGATCAATCAGAATTCATTCAATCAAGATTATGAGAAAATCACTTAAGCACAAGTCCAAATTCAGGGATTTGAGAATAATGCAAAAAGTTAGATTTCATGTTCACCCCCCCACACTTAAGATGTACATTGCTCTCAATGTACAAAGATAGATTATTCAAAATAAAGAAAATTATAAGAGGAAAGGAGATGAAGCTCCTTGTTATATGGATGCGGAGTTTGATTCTGAGGCTAGATTGTTTGGGGAAAGTAGTAGCCGTCATTGTTCTTGGCTAGATGAAGAAATTGTGTCATTGAACATGGCATTCATTTTGTATTGTTCCCTATTTGTTTCCTCATTCCGTAAAATATTCCTAGTAGATTTTCTTGGAAGCCTGTAGAATCATGAAGAGCTTATTAAGAGTTGGTGTGGAAGAGAGCGTAGTGGGATTATTTGTTAGAAATACCAGAAAAATGAAGAAAATAAAATTTACTAATATAGATATGTCTTTCAAAAGAAAATAAAAAACAAAAATAAGAAGAAAAATAAAAATAAAAATAAAAATAAAAAGATAAGAGGATTCAATGATCATCGTCAGTGGGGCCCTCAAGTGGTGGCATTGGAGTGGCGATGTGAAAGTGCTAGCATAGTTGCTGCATCATGGCCTGCATATCGTCAATCTGTCTATCATGTCGCCGATCTCGCTCGTGAATCATCTCAAACTGTGCAGTGCAATACTGCTCGAAGTGAGCGAGTTGGTCGGAAAGGTGTGCCAATGAAGCAGTCGCATAAGCTGGTCGTTCCCTAGGTGGCGCAGTGGAAGGCTCCTCATGTTGTGGGGGAACATCATTAGAAATGTCCTCAAGATCCTCCTCGTCAATGGCATGGAAAGACGATATTGAGGAGGATCGGCCCCACGTCAGCGCTCGATCATCCTCATGTGTAACATAGTCATGATTGCCTGTAGGGACATCTGACCTATCAGTATAAGTGCTGATCACTGGGCCACGGTGTTGAGGAGACCGAAATGTCTGGCAAGGCACGTCACGTAGGGGCCGATAGAGATCACTCCCTTCCTATGCCGCTCGGTATGATGGCGAATGGTGAAAGCAATGAAGTATGCCAAGTCAATCACATGTGCATTCGCCATACACCATAAATAGTATGCATCGTGGGTGTTGGCGATGCCGGTGCTCTCTCTCCTTCTGGTCAAGGTGTGTGCCAATATGGCATGGAGATATCGTAAAGAAGGGGGGAGAGCTGAGGCCTTCGAGCAGCTGGGGTCGTAGGTGGAAGAGAGTGGTGCCAAAGCTTTCCAGCACAAGGAGGGAGAAATGTGGATGTTGCGTGGTAGTGCATTCATGTCCTCTTCCTCCATAAACTCATTGGTGTAAAGTCCCAAAGTGACTCTAAACTCTGGGACACTCATCGCGCGAAGTAGACTGCCTAATCGGAAGTGAATGGTGCCTGGATCATCATTGTTCGTCATCACCACCTGTAAATGAAAAGTAGAGTATAATTCTAAAGTTAGCTCTAAATAAGTGGGCTCGATAATAGCGAAGAATCGTTCCCACAGGTCTATGGACAGGAGGGCACGGATGATCAGCTAGCTGGACTTGCTCTATGGAAACCCAGTCAATGCAGCAACCTGTAGTGATGGGTCGCGCGTGTAGTATCTGAAATAGCTCCTCCTACGAAGCTTGTGGAAATTCAAGGAACGGGTGCCGAACTTCAGCTGTAGCACGTACAGAGGAAGAACCCAGTCCCCTACGTCTCTTTGAGGATGGGACCGTGGCCTTCTTGCCTCTCGATGATGACATAATGTTCTTGAAAATACATTAGCATTGATAGAATCCAAGATACATCAGTAGTTAAGCAAGAGGCCTAAAACTAGTATATGCTAATTAGTAGCTTAAACAATTCAAATATAAAAAATTCCAAAGCAAATTCCTAAGTTGTCTAAAACATATTTGTAATAGTAACCATATTTATGTAAAGTATGTAGAATACTAATGTAGCAACACAAATTAGAGAAATGAGGTTGAGAAAGTGAAGAAAAGGCTGTTGTATGGCGGCGCACGGGCGTGTTGATGGTGAGCACGGGCGTGTGACGCGAGGATATAGCCACGTGGAGGAAAAATGAAGGGTATAGAGAGGGTGGGGATTAATGCAAGAGGAATGGATTTGAGGGTGGTTTGGGGGTTGGGGAAGTGAGAATCTAGGGAATGGTGGCCAGAATAGGAATTAGGGAGTGGGGTAAGCTAGGTTTCGGCTAGGGTTATGGAAGAAGGAAGAAGATGAATAGTGGTTTGCTTATATAGGGGAGGTTTACACGGCCTAGGGCCACGCCCGTGTACTTTAAGAGTGAGCCCGTGCTTTTCAAATTTTGCAATTTAGGTCGTGCCCGGCTATTATCCCACGCCCGTGTGTCATGGGCGTGTATTGAACACGGCCATGTCACACGGTCGTGCCGAGCTTTGTTCCCTTCTCCCACGCTCGTGTGTTATAGTAGCACGCCCGTGTATTGTTGTACACAGCTGAATGGCATGGGCGTGTCTAATGCCCATGTCGAAGAAACAGAATCGAGCCTTGTCCCTGGCACATCCGTGGTCTCCTATCAAGTTCACTCACAGCCATGTCGCACGGCCGTGGGGGATTTATCGTACCCCATGTTTTGGGAAAATCATGTCCTACTTCCACAATGCCGTATCGCACAGCCATGTCTCTTCCCCTGTTTGGCCACGGCTTTAGGCACGCCCGTGTTCCTGGCCGTGTGTGTTGAAAAACTTTGCAACTCAAAGATTAAGTTAATGATTCAAAGTGTTTAAAATTAAAAATAAAGAAATCAAAATATGTTAGTGCTTGGGTTGCCTCCTGAGAAGCGCTTATTTATAGTCTAAGCTCAACTTACCTCTCCGTTGAATGATCATGGTGGTTCAAGGAGTTCATACTCCTCATTCCTATTGTCAATCTTTAAATAAGGTTTTAAACGGTCACCTTAAAAGTGCCAAACTTTAGATGACTCACCTCTACTGCACCGAATGGAAATATACTAAGTACCGTAATAGGGATTTCCTCATTCGGTGTGGTAGTGACAATGTGAGGATCAACGGCATCTAGTAAGACTTTATCGCCAACCTTACGTTGATTAGAAGAGGCATCGGGCTTGTTTTGGCGTAGTTTCTGTTTATCATGTGTTCTCGGTTTGTGTTCTCGCCATTCTTGTAGCTCTTCTATCCGTAGTCTTCGTTCTTCATAGACGTCTTTGTTCTTTTCATGATAATAGCGCACTGTCTTTGTTGTCTTGGTTCGAGGAAGTTCCTGCAAGGACGATTGAATATTAGTATTATCATCGACAGGTTTTGTAGCATTATTTTGAGTTTTAGAGGTTTTGACTAAGTCATGTGCTTGGAGTGTTACTGCATCGTCACCTGCACGAAGTGTTAGCTCTCCTATGCCTACATTAATAATGGTTCTAGCAGTTGCTCAAAAGGGTCGTCCTAAAATTAAAGGTACCTCATTATCCTCATCCATATCTAAGACAACGAAGTCTACTGGGTAAATAAATTTATCATTTTAACGAGAACATCTTCAATAATACCCTTAGGAAATCTAACTGTTTTGTCAGCCAATTGTATGCTCATCCTAGTCTGTTTGGGTTTACCGAGACCTATTCGTTTAAACATTTTATACGGCATAACATTTATAATTGCCCCTAGGTCAGCTAAAGTGTAACACCCCGTGCCCGAGACCGTTGCCGGAGTCGAACACGAGGTGCTGACCGACTTAGTTCATTTACTTGCACAGTTTATTTTAAAAATTTCCAGACAGCTGGCTAACTGTGTCGCTGTCACCTTAAAAATCATATCATGAGTTCCACAACTTGAAAATAAGTTTTGTGATTTTTCCATGAAGCTAGACTCATATATGCATCTACAATTTTTTTTCTATAATTTTTGGTTGGGCCAATTAGTACAGTTTATTAGTTAAAGTCTCCCATGTTACAGGGATCGACTACACTAACCTTCGCGCATTACGACTTGGATATCTTCCTGTACAGGTCCTCAATACTGATTCCTTTTGTTTCTATAGAAACTAGACTCAAATAGGAATCTATACATATATGGTATGGCTCCTAATTATCTCTGGTTAATTTATAATGAATTTCCAAAGTCGGAACAGGGAATCCAGAAACCGTTCTGGTCCTGTTTCACGAAAACCTAAATATCTCTTAACATACAACTCATATGACCGTTTCGTTTCTTCCATATGAAAGTAGATTCATCAAGGTTCATTTACATAATTTATTCACTATTTAATTCCATTCATACTATTTTTAGTGATTTTTCACATCCACATCGCTGCTGCTGTCAGCATCTGCCTTTAAGGTAGACTTTACCTATTTCATAGTTTCCATGATTCAATTAGCGCTTTTTTTTTGCAAACATAGCACAAAGTATAATCATGATCAACCATTCCAATGGCTAATCGTTTCCAAACATTTCCATACCTCTTAGTGATCAACATACAAAACGATTATAGTACTATGCTAAAAACGTATATAAGCCATTTTCGCATGGCTATCCAAATTTACACAAAATCCATGGGTACATGACCAACAACAAGAAGGGTAGTCCTATACATGCCATTTCAAAGTTCAACCAAAATTGTACCAAAAGGGGGCTTTGATAGTGTGGGAGACTTCGACTTCCAAAAATCCCGAGTCCGATAGCTGACGAGCCAAAATCTATAAAACAGAGAAACAAAGAAACGGAGTAAGCAATTTATGCTTAGTAAGTTTTGAGCAAGGGATTCCAGCACAACAAAAGTATAGCATTCATATAGCTAAACGGATAATTTCATATGCACAAATTCTCAATATCATACTTACTTCACATTACCAACCCTTATGTTCATACACAAAAGATCAACTTAGCCAAAGGCCGGTAGCTCATTTATCGACTGAGCGAATACAGATTTGTAAGGGATCAACTAATTCAAAGCACACACGAAACATACCTCATCGCTGGGATTTTACGAGCGTATTAATTTAAATTTTTTTACAGCAAGATCGCTCATTCCCAAATCAAGCATCTTCGGGGTTTAGCCGGATATAACCACTCACACAAGGCCTTCCGGTCTTAACCCGGATATGGTCACTAGCATAAATGCCTTCGGGACTTAGCCCGGATTTAGTCGCTAGCACAAATGCCTTCGGATCTTAGTCCGAATGTAGTCGCTTAGCACAAAAGCCTTCGGGACTTAGCCCGGATATCATTCGAGTAACCATGCACATATATCAATAAGTCATGACACATTCATATTTCATTTTCATTACCAAAGCTCAAACACAAGACACTTATCACATTTACAATTTCGGCTCAATAGCCACATACAAGAGCATGATTTTGATTTACTTAAGACATAATCTAATCGAATCATAATTTAAGTCCCATTACTCGAAAACTTACCTCAGATGTTGTCGAACAATTCCGATGGCTATTCGACCACTTTTTCCTTCCCTTTATCGGATTTAGTTCCCCTTTGCTCTTGAGCTTAATTTAACAAATAAATTGATTTAATCATTTGAGCATCGAAAAGAGGAACTCAAGGTACTTGGCCCACATATATTCATTAGACATTAAAGTCACATATGTACGAAATCATGAATCAAACTCAACACTTTAGTTAATACTCTCCTTAGCCAAATTTTCAAAGTCAAGATAAAGCCTTCAATATGCTTACCTATGGCCGAACAACACATCAACCTATGTACTCATTCATGTGGCCGATTATGCATGTCTATGTTGAGGCCAATTATATACTCAATACCACACACAAATGGCATACCTTTTACTAACTAATGTATTACATATTATAACTCAATACGCATCCATCATGTACTCCATAACCGAAACACCATCATATGTAAATATATACCTTGAGATATTGTATATGTCATACCAATACGTCATGTGCAAACATATATATGTGCAAGAGCCGAATCTCAAAGTTGATTATAACTAAACATGAACATAAATCCAAAACACAAATCTTACCTACCATGCAATAAGCATAAATCATACTTATGGATATACCATGGCCGAATACATCACAACACCATACCATTTCAATTTTGGTCATGGTTAAACAAAGAACTTAATGTCTCACTCAAAAATGCTAAAAAGAAAATCCAAGAGTCATCAATCCACCATCACATGTATCATTAACAAGCTTCATATTTAGCATGCAATGGCATTAACACAAAATCCACCTAGGCCGAATATCATCCCCATGACATAGCAAAGATTTGAACCATGGGCTAATTAGAACTCAAGCTAGCAACTAAAAACATGCATGAATCTCATGGCACAACCTCAAACATACCTTAATCTAGATACAAGTATGGCCAAACCTCCTCCTAATCCTCTTCCAAACCAAACATGAAGCAAGAACTCCTTCCTTCTTCCTTAGAATTTTCGGCCAAAAGAAATGAAAAAGGATGAACAAATTTTTTTTCTTTTCTCCAACTCACGGCAATGGGGGGAACACTCACACACATTCTTTTTTTTTTGTTTTCTTCCTTCCATTTCTTATTAGTTTATTGCCCATGCTTCTTATTTTATTTTTCCATTAACACAACATGTTTCATGACATGTTTTGCCCATCATCCGTTGTCATGGCCGGCCACTAGTACTTAAATGGGGGGAAATTGACATGCAAGTCCACCCCTTTGATTACATGCACTATTAGGCCACTTGCATTTGCCTAGCACATTTCTAAATTTTCTCACATAAGTCCTATCAACTAAATTCACATGCAATTAACTAAATCGAAGCTTAAAACTTTCACACATTTATATTCACATATTTTAGGCAATAATTATCACATTCAAATAATTTGGTGACTCGGTCTAGCGGTCCCGAGACCGCTTTCCGACTAGGGTCACTTTAGGGCTGTCACAACTCTCCCCCACTTAAGAAATTTTCGTCCCTGAAAATCTTACCGGTAAATAGGTTTGGGTATCATTCTTTCATCGAGCTCTCGGTTTCCCAAGTAGCTTCCTGGATCCCGTGTTTGAGCCATAACACCTTAACTAACGGAACCCTTTTGTTTCGCAACTCTTTCACTTCATGAGCTAGGATACGCATCGGTTCTTCTTCATAACTCAAATCGGCTTGAATTTCAACCTCTGATGGGCTAATTATGTGCGATGGATCAGATCTATAGCGTCGAAGCATCGAAACATGAAAGACGTCGTGAATCTTTTCAAGTTCAGGGGGCAAAATCAATCGATACGCAACTGGACAGACTCGTTCAGATATTTCGTATGGCCCGATGAACCTCGGACTCTATTTGCCCTTACGCCCAAATTTGAGTATCTTTTTCCAAGGTGAAACTTTAAGAAACACCTTATCTCCCAACTGATACTCAATGTCTTTTCGTTTCAGATCCGCATACGACTTTTGGCGATCTGAGGCTATCTTTAGACTTTCACGGATTACTTTTACTTTCTGTTCAGCATCTTTAATCAAATCCACTCCGAAAATTTACTTTCACCGAGCTCGGTCCAAAACAATGGTGTACGGCATTTACGCCCGTACAAAGCCTCGTAAGGTGCCATCTTAATACTTGATTGAAAACTATTGTTGTAAGCGAATTCAATCAATGGTAAATACTGTTCCCGTGAACCACTAAACTCAAGGATGCAACATCTCAACATATCCTCAAGTATCTGAATTACCCGCTCGGATTGACCATCGGTTTGTGGATGAAAAGCGGTGCTAAAATGCAGCTTGGTACCCAAAGCTTCTTGCAATTTCTTCCAAAGTCGCGAGGTGAATCTCGGATCTCTATCCGACACAACAGAAATCGGTACCCCGTGTAATCTCACAATCTGAGAAACGTACAATTCAGCTAGTTTATCCAATGAAAAATCCGTACGCACGGGGATAAAGTGAGCCGACTTAGTCAGTCTATCAACAACAACCCAAATTGCATCCTTCTTACTTGCTGATAATGGCAGTCCGGACACAAAGTCCATTGTGACTCGATCCCATTTCCACTCGGGTATCATGATTGGCTGAAGTAATCCTGAAGGCACTTGATGTTCCGCTTTCACTTGTTGACATATTAAACATCTCGAAACAAAGTCGGAGATGTCTCGTTTCATACCATGCCACCAAAACCGATGTTTCAAATCGTTGTACATTTTCGTACTCCCCGGGTGAATTGACATTCGGCTACAATGGGCTTCGTTCAGAATCATCGAAATAAGTTCCGAATTCCTTGGAACACACAAACGACTTCTGAACCTCAAAAAATCATCATCATCAATTTGAAACTCCGATTCCTTGTTCGGAACACACTCAGCCCGTTTTGCAACCAATTCATCATCGACTTTCTGAGCTTCACGAATTTGATGAATCAATAATGGTTTGGCTTTTAATTCAGCTACTAACACATTGTCGGGTAGAACAGACAAGTGTACATTCATCGCTCGCAAAGCAAACACTGATTTTCGGCTTAAGGCGTCCGCAACCACATTAGCCTTTCCCGGGTGATAATTAATGACAAGCTCATAATCTTTCAACAACTCAAGCCAACGCCTTTGTCGCAGATTCAAGTCTCGCTGGGTCATCAAATATTTGAGACTTTTGTGATCCGAAAATACATGGCACTTCTCACCAAACAAATAATGTCGCCATATTTTCAAAGCAAATACGATGGCGGCTAGTTCGAGATCATGGGTCGGATAATTTCTCTCGTGTGGCTTCAATTGTCTCGATGCATAGGCCACAACTCGACCTTCTTGCATCAATACGCAACCCAACCCAAGTAGGAATGCGTCACTATAAATGACAAACTCTTTGCCTGATTCGGGTTGCACTAAAATTGGAGCTTCAGTCAAATAAGTTTTCAGTTGATCGAAACTTTTTTGATATTTCTCCGTCCATTTGAAGTTAACATCCTTTTGAAGTAGCTTCGTCATTGGTGTGGCTATCATCGAGAAACCTTTTACAAATCGTCGGTAATAACTGGCGAGCCCCAGGAAGCTCCGAACTTCGGTAATATTTCTTGGAGGCTTCCAGTTAAGTATGGCTGAAATTTTGCTCGGGTCAACTCGAATACCCGATGCGGATACCACATGACCCAAGAAGCTAACCTCTCTTAACCAGAACTCACACTTACTGAACTTAGCATATAACTGCTTATCCCGCAAAATTTGCAACACTAATCTCAGGTGCTCAGCATGTTCGGTCTCATCTCTTGAATAGACCAAGATGTCATCAATGAACACAACTACGAACCGGTCCAAATACTGTCTGAAGATCCGATTCATCAAATCCATAAATACTGCAGGGGCATTAGTGAGCCCGAACGGCATCATTAAGAACTCGTAGTAACCGTACCTCGTTCTGAAAGCAGTTTTGGCTACGTCCGAATCTCGAATCCGCAACTGATAATAACCCGATCTCAAATCTATCTTTGAAAACACTGAGGCTCCCTTTAGTTGATCAAACAAATCATCAATACGCGGTAACGGATATTTATTCTTTATCGTCACTTTATTCAGTTGACGATAGTCAATGCACAACCTCATGATTCCGTCCTTCTTTTTCACAAACAATACTGGTGCACCCCAAGGTGAGAAACTTGGTCGAGCGAAACTCTATCCGTCAATTCTTGCAACTGAGCTTTCAACTCTTTTAACTCGGTTGGTGCCATACGATACGGAGCTATCGAAATCGGCATAGTCCAGGTACAAGCTCAATACCAAACTCTATCTCCCGAACAGGTGGCAACCCGGTAATTCTTTGGGAAAAACATCCGGGTATTCACAAATTACTGGTACCGACTCAAGTTTCTTTCTAATTCCTTGTTATCAAGTACATACGCAAGGTATGCTTCATACCCTTTCTTACATATTTCTGAGCCAACATTGAGGATATTACAGCTGGCAACCCATCCAAGTCCGTAGACTCAACTCGGATTACTTCGTTATTTGCGCACCTCAAATCAATAGTATTGCTTTTGCAATTCATAATCGCATCATGCACGGTCAACCAATCCAACCCGAGAATAACATCAAATTCATCAAACAGCAGAAGCATCAAGTCCGCTGGAAACAGGAACCTCGAATTACTAGGGGACATTTCTTACACACTTTGTCGACAAGCACGTAACGACCCAAGGGATTTGACACCCGAATTACGAACTCCGTAGACTCAATAGGTAAAGTCTTACTGGATGCTAAGGTTTCACATATATAAGAATGAGTAGAACCGGGGTCAATCAAAGCAATTACATTAGTATCAAAGAGAGTAAAAGTACCGGTAATAACATCAGGCGAAGAAGCATCCTCGCGGGCACGTATAGCATAAGCTCTAGCAGGCGCACGAGCCTCAGATCTGGTTGTAGCATCTCTAGATCCTCTCTGACCGCCACTAGCATTGCCCGTGTTTCTAGACGGTCTACCCCGAGCAGTAGTAGAACCTGGTTTCCCACTCTAACTTACATTTTGTTCAGGCAACCTCGGGCAATCCTTGATAAAGTGGTCAGCTGATCCACACTTATAGCAGGAGCGGTCATGGAACCTACAGCTCCCCGAATGCCATTTACCACAATGCTGACACTCCGTTCTGTCTCGACGTTCATTCCCAACACTGGCGACCGAAGTGCCTCGTGTACCCACAGGGGTTGATCACGATCTCGTCTAAAAAGGCCCGAAGTGCCTCTAGACCGGCCCACATCATCTCGAAATTTCTTCGATGCCTGTTGAAGAGACTTTCCCGAGGATCTTTTACGAAACTCTCCAGTTCCCACATCAACTTTTTGTTTTTCTTTTCTAAGCTCTTCGGCTTTACAAGCTCGCTCAACAAGTACTACGAACTCTCGTATTTCAAGAATGCCAACGAACATTTTTATATCTTCATTCAGCCTATCCTCGAAGCGTTTACACATGATAGCCTCGGACGAAACACATTCCCGAGTGTATCTACTAAGTCTAACAAATTTTCGCTCGTAATCAGTAACTGACATAGAACCTTGCTTAAGCTCAAGAAATTCCTTCCGTTTTTATCAACAAATCTCTGACCGATATACTTTTTCCGAAACTCAGTTTGGAAAAACTCCCAAGTTACTTGCTCTCGGGGCACAGCAGAAGTCAGAGTACTCCACAATAGTAGGCAGAATCGCATAGCAAGGAGATAGTACACTTTAGGCATTCATCGGGTGTACAAGATAGCTCATCGAGTACCCGGATAGTGTTGTCCAACCAAATTTAGCTTGCTCGGCATCGTCGCTATCCGTAGCTTTAAATTCAGTAGCCCCATGTTTTCGAATTCTGTCAACTGGGGCTTATTTGACCTTATTTGGTCAGTTACCGGAGGTATTGTAGGTGCGGGGGTTGTATTAGTCGGGAATGGAGGTTGTGGAACAGCCGTATTAGTTCGAATGTATGGTTGAACCAATCATTCATCACGCTATAAAAAGCTTGCCTAGCCTCATCATTCGGATTGCTAGCAATCGGTTGAGAGTCCGCCGGAGCTGTCCCTTGTGCGGGAGCAGGCGCCACACTCTCAAGATCATCAGCTACCGCTCGGTCAGGATCGGGATCCATTACTATAAATAAACACATTTTCAATTGTCAGAATCACCACACTATCAAATAATCACAAAATGGCATGTATAGCTAGACCCAAACGTATTACGGTAGTCTAGAATCGACTAAACCGTGCTCTGATACCAATAAAATTGTAACACCCCGTGCCCGAGACCGTTGTCGGAGTCGAACACGAGGTGCTGACCGACTTAGTTCATTTACTTGCACAGTTCATTTTAAAAATTTCCAGACAGCTGGCTAACTGTGTCGCTGTCACCTTAAAAATCATATCTTGAGTTCCACAACTCGAAATCAGTTTTGTGAATTTTCACTGAAGCTAGACTCATATATGCATCTAAAATTTTTTTCTATAATTTTTGGTTGGGCCAATTAGTACAGTTTATTAGTTAAAGTCTCCCATGTTACAGGGATCGACTACACTGACCTTCTCGCATTACGACTTCGATATCTCCCTGTAAAGGGCTTCATACTGATGCCGTTTGTTTCTATAGAAACTAGACTCAAAGAGGAATCTATAAATATATGGCATGACTCCTAATTATCTCTGGTTAATTTATAATGAATTTCCAAATTCGGAACAGGGAATCCAGAAACCGTTCTGGCCCTATTTCACGAAAACCTAAATATCTCTTAACATACAACTCATATGACCGTTTCGTTTCTTCCATATGAAAGTAGATTCATCAAGGTTCATTTACATAATTTATTCACTATTTAATTCCATTCCTACAATTTTTAGTGATTTTTCACATCCACATCACTGCTGCTGTCAGCATGTGCCTTTAAGGTAGACTTTACCTATTTCATAGTTTCCATGATTCAATTAGCACTTTTTTTTTTTTGCATACATAGCACAAAGTATAATCATGATTAACCATTCCAATGGCTAATCGTTTCCAAACATTTCCATACCTCTTAGTGATCAACATACAAAATGATTATAGTACTATGCTAAAAACGTATATAAGCCATTTTCGCATGGCTATCCAAATTTACACAAATCCATGGGTACATGACCAACAACAAGAAGGGTAGTCCTATACATGCCATTTCAAAGTTCAACCAAAATTGTACCAAAAGGGGGCTTTGATAGTGTGGGAGACTTCGACTTCCAAAATCCCGAGTCCGATAGCTGACAAGCCAAAATCTATAAAATAGAGAAACAAAGAAACGAAGTAAGCAATTTATGCTTAGTAAGTTTTGAGCAAGGGATTCCAGCACAACAAAAGTATAGCATTCATATAGCTAAACGGATAATTTCATATGCACAAATTCTCATATCATACTTACTTCACATTACCAACCCTTATGTTCATACACAAAGATCAACTTAGCCAAGGCGGTAGCTCATTTATCGACTGAGCGAATA